>NC_045548.1:15448057-15560557 GCF_009769535.1 Thamnophis elegans
ATCGGATGAGGAGAGGACATCTTTCTCCTTCTGCTCTGGCCACTTTTTACAGAGGCACGATTTAGACTGTTTTGACAAACTGCATCACTCTTTGGGTTGGTGGTAGCAGTGACTCAGATAGAAAGTCCATACAGAGAGTGATAAGGACAGCTGAGAAGATTATAAAAAGTTTGCTTCCTGTTATTCAGGATAACTGCTTATAAGCACTATATGCTCGAAGTATTGTTAGAGACCCCACATACCCACTCCATGGTCTATTTCTGTTGTTCTCCTCTGGGAGGAGGTTTTGAAATTTCTACAGCAGGATTACTAGATTTTTAACAGCTTTGTTTCTTATGCCATCCATCTTGTAAATTCACAGGATTCTTTTTTTTTCATCTTGTACATGTATACATTCAAATTAGACTGTGATGTTTCTCTGTGTCATATATATGTGGGTATATGCATAATGGTTATCTTTTAAGAGCTGAATGCAATGAAATTTAATGTTAATGTATGCTGATTAGTGTACATTTAAAGTGACAATAAAGTTCTATTCTGTTCTGTTCTGTTCTGTTGTTCTGTTCTGTTCTATCCATAGAGGAAATCATTGGTGGCTCTGCTAGTTTTTCTTCTGCATTTTGTTGGGAAGGGAAGGGGAGACTGCCTAGGAGCAGAACCTCAAAAGGAACCATGGTGTGTGTGTGTGTGTGTGTGTGTGTGTGTGTGTGTGTGTGCGTGCTATCACCATTGAGAGATGGACCAGTATGACAAGAATATGCATTTATCTGAAATGTTTACTGAAGGTGGCAGAAAAATAAATCAATAAGTATCTGACAATTCATTAACGAAAAAGCTTGGATTAAATTTACAACTTTGTTTCAGAACTCCAATATCTTCCTTCCTCTTTATTTAACGGGGCAACACTCCCTGATATAACAATGTCCCTGAGAACCTTTCTCATTTCAAAACCCCCCAGCAAACCTACCTGACACAAAAGGTCATTTCTTTCTTGTTGTGAATGACATAATTTTTATTGATATTTTTCCGTAGACTGTAAAAGGAAGCACTGCTGTCATCCTATGTGAAAGGAAGGAAAATATGCTGTATAAGGTACCCAGGGCTTAGAAAGATTTGTCAGAAAATAAAACACTGGGCACAGCATAAAAATAAAGGAATTTTGTAATTTTATGTCGGGGTAGGCAAAAAAATTTCTAGTTTGGTTTTCAATCCTTGTTACACAAGCAGAGTGGGTTAGTTCTAAACTGGACTTTTTTCGTGTTTTGTTTTTATATGTGTATGTGTGTAACGATGTATATGATGATTTACAGAGATTTAAGGGACCTATTTTGGGCATTAACAACTCCACTCTGGGAAAAAACAGGCTATGTTTTCAGTCCTGTCCACTTTAGATACTTAAAAATGGGGTGTCAGAGGGTTTCCTATTAGCCTAGGAAAAATGAATGAAAGTCAGTCTTATGAAGTTATTGGAGTTTTATTTCAACAGAGTAGAATTTTAGTCAATTCTGCTATTACTTCTACTACTACCATTAATTTAATTTAATAATAATAATAATAATAATAATAATAACAACAACAACAATAATTTGCATGCCATCTGACTTTCAGTGACTCTAGGTGGTTCACAATGATTAAAGAAATTACAATAAAATCAATAACATATAAAAAATAAATATTACATTTATTATTACGGTGCTAATGAGTTGCTAAATAATGTATTTTCTCTCTTCGTCTTTTCTGATTATCTTTTTATGATAGGGAGAAATTTCTGTCATAATTTCCCTTCTTCACATACACTTGTCTGTAGTCTGCAATAACACCTATGTGCCACAGTGTTCGCCAGAGCAGAACGATGGAGTATACATCCAATAATTTTAAGATGTGAAATAAAAAGGTATTAAATTGTTGTAGGGGGAGAAACTGTGCATGCAAGCCTCATTCCCAACATTTTTATTTGTGCATTAAATGTTAATTTGTATAATGGGGTTGGAAATGTGTTCGATCGAATGTATTTTCAAACTTTGCACAAATGGAAACACTGGCAGGAGCTCTACTTAAAACACCAACACATTATGGTATCCACTCCCTATCCATTTTAATGCGCAGTGTTTGAAAACATTTAGAGATCCCTGTATGTCAAGGAAAATTGGAAGATATGAAGTTAGTATTACTGTGTGTTCAGAGGTGGGTTCCTACCTGTTCACGCTGCTTTGGTGGAATTGGTAGTGGAAATGGTGACTGGATCTTCATACCGTTAAGGACGGCATACTCGCCATGCCCCCAAACCGGTTCCCTGGTAGCCATGACATCGTTTTTGACCTTTTAAAACGTTCTGTGCATGCACAGACTTATTTATAGGCTTATTTATAGGTTCTGTGCATGCGCTTGAAGCAAAATTGCACGCGCACCGAACTGGCAGTAATGCCGACAGAAACCCACCCCTGTGTGTGTGCTGATTTTCATGAATCTCAAACAGCAATGCTTTTAAGGGAAAGACTGTCCAGATGAATATTTTCAGGACTACAGAGACAGCTTGCTATATTTAATGGGCTGCCATAATCTGTTTTGTTTTGTTTGTACAGCAGAATTTTATGTCTCCTTATAATCTTATATTTGTTTGCGGGCTAATTGTATCACACTTGATTCATTAACTGTGTTTGTTTAATTATTCCTATACAAGGATAACCGGCCTTTTTAAAAGTGTAATATTTGAAGATAATTAAAAAGAAGCTTGGCAGAAGTAAATACAAGATTAGCTAAGCTGTGGCCTTCCACTTGATTTGTAGAAATTCATCTCCATTCCCAGTCTTATTTATTTATTTACAGTCAATAGCCAGCAAAGTAGCTGAAAAACTAAAACATAAAAGCAGGCTCAAGTACAATAAGAGTAATAAAACCATTGTATAGAGCTTCCAATTAAAATTTACATGTGTTAGAAGTAAACAAAAGAATGAAATCAAACAAAGCAAAGCTAAATAGATAATGTTTTAATAAAAAATAATAATAAAAAGAGTTCCTCGTGTCATTATTCTGAGATTAGGATATCTTAAGCCTTCTTATGGCAACAGCTACCTATAACAACTTGGTAACAGTCTATTTTGACAAGAAATGTAGCTTATTCTCTTTTTCTAGTTTTATCTAAGGAAACCTTCCTTAAAGGAGGATTTATATAACCCGCACATAACATTTATCTGGCTTTCTTTAAGTACTTGAATATTATTTTTAATCCTTAACTTCACAACAGCAATGGAAGAAACATCTGTCATTATTTCTACTTCAATTTAATAATCTCTCAAAAGAGACTTGCCCTAAAAGAGAGGTATATAAGATTGATCTTATCAACATTTTTAGTAAGTCAGTGTTTTATGAGGGCCAGAAATCTCAACATTCTTTCAGCAAATCCTTTCTGATCTGTCACAATCTACCAAGTGGCACCGTGCACAGAGGCTCAATCAATTTGATAATTCACTAGCCCTAATTCTGAAGGTCCTTGATTTTGTTATATGTGTCAAAGTTTTTTCCATAGTTAGTGTATTGTGTGAGTTGATGTCAGAGCTTATATGTTGACCACTGCTGTGGTCAGCCGCCAGCCCCTCCAGCAGCCAAATCAGATGAGGAGGTGGTGTGGGAATCAGGGTCAGCATCAAGGCAACTTGAGAGATCCGAGGGGGAAGAGGGAATGGAGCTGGCAGAGAGAAAGAGAGAGGCGGAGCCTGGGCCATCCGTCAGCCTCAGATGGAGATTCAAGCGCTCTCAGATCTGGAGGTGATTGATGAGGAAGAAGAGGAACAGCTGGATCCAGTGTCTGATGTGCAGATGCGTGGATGCGCGGATGCGCAGAAGGCAGAGGAGAGAAGAGCAGTGGAAATCCATAGGTTGATCCTTGAGATGAAAAAGCCACTGCTGCTAGTGAAGCTCTGGAGATAAAAGGCAGCGGGCAGAGAGGAATAGATGTGACAGACAACTATTACTCTCTCTGCTGGACTTGTTAGCCTGCGGTGAGAGAAAACTTTTTGCTGGTGCTCCAAATAAAGGAATCAGTGATTGAACTTCAGAGGGTTTGTCGTGTTTGGGGAGCTGGGTCAGAACAACCACATAACTTTGGCATCTAGTTTGAAGAATTATTTTTGGGGTAATGCATATGGGTTCCCATGTACTCTTTATGATCAAGATTCATAGATAATAAACTGTTATTCACTTTTCCATCTTTGTATCTAAAGCACTGTAGTGCATATCATTCCATGACTCTTTTCGTGACCCGACAAATGCGCGCCCGACAACAGCATGCTGACAAAGCTGCGGCGATAAAATCGCGATGTTGACAGCGTGCCCACAAAGGCGCTCCAACAAAAGAGCAGCGACAGAAGCGCAATTACGGTTAAGGTAAGGGTTAGGGTTAGGGTTAGGGTTAGGGTTAGGGTTAGGGTTAGGGTTAGGGTTAGGGTTAGGGTTAGGGTTAGGGTTAGGGTAAGGGTAAAGGTAAGGGTAAGGGTTAGGATTAGGTTCACGGTTAGGTTTAGGTTTAGGGTTAGGGTTAGGTTTAGGGCTTGGTTTAGGGTTAGGTTTAGGGTTAGGTTTAGGGTTAGGTTTAGGGTTAGGTTTAGGGTTAGGTTTAGGGTTAGGTTTAGGGTTACCTTTAGGGTTACCTTTAGGGTTACCTTTAGGGTTAGGTTTAGAGCGCGCTTCTGTCAGCGCACTGTTGTCGGCACGCTTCTGTGCTAATTCATCGGCGTGATTTTGAACTCGTGGTGTTTTTCCCATGCTTTTGTCGGCGCACTTTTGTCCAGCGCGCATTTGACAGTGAACCAACTCTTTTATCTGTTGGATTCCCCTACTCCATTGTTTCTCAGTCTGAGCATCTTTAAGAACCACAAATAAGCCAACAATAACTCTGGGTTCAGTTTAAACTTGTTTTGTGCCAGCCAGTCTTAAGCTCTGGGACAAAATCTGGACAGCATTTTCAGTGAGGTACAAGAATGCCTTATCTGCTGTCTTCATTTGGTATAGTAACATCACATCACATGCTCAGTGTAGTAAGTATCTGTTTGCTGATAATTGCTTCAATTTAATTATCAGGCTCTAGTGTATGTGGTCCAGTACTGACTTGTTCTTGCGGTCCATGTACATTTATTTTCAAAGGCATTTATTTTCTTTCTCAGTTTCCATATTTCACAACCCTACTTTTCCATTATGGCTATAAAGATTATTGTTTCAAATAATTTGATCTTCACTGTCATAGAAATATGCTCAATTTTTTGTGTTCTTTTTCACTGCCTCTGTCACTATTAATGTCAGGCCTGGAACCGATCTTTTACATTGGGACTTCAGGCTTGCCACATTTAATGCTGTGGGAAATTGGGAGGAGGGAATATATGGAGTGGAATAGATATAGTCAAACTAACATTCCTTCCTCAGAGAGTTAAGGATGCCTTGCCCTGCACCTGGAGTGGTGTGATTGGGAGGCATCTCCAGTTGGGACGATGCCTGATTGGACCATGCAATGGATATGTGGGTGCTGGGCAGGGATTTGAACTTTTGTTTGGGTAGGGAAAACCTGAAAGCTTTCAGATCTGGGTATTCCGAGATATGCCAATATGACATTTCTAATAAAATGGATTTTTAGGGAAGCTCGAGTCTTGCAGTCTTTTTTCATTAGGGGTGTGACTTGGAACCCTGACAATTAATCTGTTTATTTCTTCAGTCCACTCTTCAGATGTATCTGGTTTTGAGCCCCCAAAGCAAAACTATCTTCCAGTCTTGTCCTTGTTTTTTCACTCTCAGCTGACCAGCTCTATGCACATCTACACTTTTTTTTTAAAAAAAATGTGATGTTTTCCTATTATTTATGCTGTCATTTATCATTAGTTACTTTGATTACATCATTGATACAAGCACTTGTATGTTCAAAAATATGAGGTTAAAAGATTTATAATTCTTACCTTGAATATTCACCATAAAATTCACCACTGAATTCCAGCAGAAAGGAGAGATAATTTTGGAAGATCAGAAAGAATCCATACCCTTTATGATCTATTTACTGAGAAAATGTTTATGACTCTACTTTCTAAGCATACCTCACAAGGAATAATAATAATGATAATAAAACAGTGTTAAAACTTAATATTAAAAATCATGTAGCATTTGAAAGCCCAAGAAAATGAATATATTCTGAGACCCAGAACTGTAACTGTCCAGGTGACTTTAGCATGAGAGCTGAAGTTTCCAACACTACCTTTGAAATTACCTGCATTATTTTAATTCAATCATTTAAAATAAGAAAAATTAAAACATAAAACTATGTTTTAATTAATAATGTGTAAATTATTTTAATCAATTGTTTCCTGTTGAGAAAAATCTAAGATTTCTTATATGATTCACAACATTCAGTCTCAAAAGTGGTATGCAAAAAAGATTCAGTTGTGGCACTTACATTATACATCTAGTAAATATTACCTGATAAGTGTGAGCTCATTGGGCAGGTTTTAAAGATTTAGATTTTATTGCTATTAGTTTTTTTAAAAAACAAATTTGTTATAGACTAAAGAATTAAGATAATGTGCTTTACAGTGGTTGCTGGGAAGCATCACAGAAAATGATTAGCACCTTCCAGCCCAGACTTGTGAGTTTTCCAAATAAATGCATCCAGTTGACCATATGGTATGGACTATTGTCATTGATAGATTTATTGCCCATTCTAGCAGGACTCCTCTTATGTTGTTATGTGTTTCTAACATATGACATCCAAATTTTGAGATCTAAAATAATTCCTATATCAGAAGCCATAAGCATATCCGATGGACACTTTCTGATATATTAACTCAGGGGTGCCAAACCCGTGGCCTGCAGGCTGAATGCATCATGTGCTGGTCACACCCACACCCAGTTTAGTGAAGGGGGAAAAAGTTGTGATACATCAAGTGACGACACCATGATGATGTGAGTTTGACACCCCTGTATTAACTGTATTGTAGGAATTATATTATCATAAACAGAGTAAAACAAACAAAAAAATAAATGTTTTAAGAGATCACCAAATTTCCACTGACTGGTTAGTAAATCTATTAGCCAATTTGTTTCTCCTTCTCTCACTATTCTGGCATTTACCTGGCATGTAGAAAAGTGAAGGAATATATGGATATATTTATTTGCAGACTGTTGTCTTCCTTTGCAAAGGATTTGGTAGTATTAGATCAAGAAAGACTTTCTGAAGGAATTTCTGTTTTACCTCAAAGATCACATCACTCCGAGGTGTCTCAGTTCAGCTCAGATTCTGGGATTTTGCCAAATGCAATGTACATCTTTAGCAGTAGATTTAATTCAAGTTTCCCTTACGCTCTTACCAGCATATATCACTTTAAATTACAATATCAGTCATTCTTTTGTTGTGTTGAAGAAATGGCTAAGCTTCCGCATGTTGTGTAACTCTTAAATGAATAAGATCCTGGGAGTGAAAAGCTGCCATCTTGATAATGGAGTCCAAGTTCTGTTGTATTCTGCTTGTATCTGCGCTGAATCAATCTTCCACATTCTGCACTAGCTTTTGCACTGAAACTCACCATAATAAAATCTGTTGAAATGCCTTATTGAGGTAATTCTTATTCTGGAAAATAGAACGGCACTGCATTTACTTTCAGTGCCCAGAACGAACAAGAGGCCCCATCCTACTGGATTCTCAGCCTCTCTCATATTTTGTAAGAATCAATTCAACAGACAGAAAGAACAGACAAAAACAAACTGTGTCATGATTAAAGTAAGGAAACAAGATGTGCCAAGTTCTTTTTCTCAGCCTGTCATAGGGGAGCTACAGCGGAAAGCAGGGGCAGAGAAAGAGGAAAGAATGAGAAATGTTTGCCTGCTTGCATTTTATTTAACAAAAGTCCCTGATGTTGCAAAACACCAACTCGTTGTTTTTGTTAAATAATTAAGACTGTCAAGGAATCTGTTTCACAAGCCAGGTGCAAAATTAGAAGGTTCCAGGCAGGAAACAGGAGATCATTGTACTATTGAAAGCAAGCAGATACCAAGTAAAGATTATATAGCAGCACTTATTAAATTTTTTAACATCTTCCAGCCAAAGCTGGAAGAAACACCACAACACACTATATAATCTGGCACCAGACATCTTGGTTGAAAAACTAAGGAGCTATTTATTCATAAACCAGAAATACTAAGTCTTTCTCTTTCTCACATACACATAATTGTGGATCAGAAATAAACCCACCTGTCTATTATTCTGAAAACATTACACTTGTCTTTTTGATTATTAGTAATTAAAATTTTTAATTCTTACATGAATCTGACAGCAATCCACCATTCTCAGTAATATTCTATTTGAAGAGAATCCATGTATGAGGCTAACCTATAAAACCGTAGTTCTTTATTTATTTACAAAGGATCAGCACAGTTTAGGAGTGTCAAACTCATGGCCTACAGGCTGGATGTGTCATGCATTGGCCATGCTCACCCCCCCCCCCCAGTTTAGCGAAGGGGAAAATAGTTGCAATATGTCACGTGATAACAACGTGACACTGTGAGTTTGACACTCCTGACTTAGTTGAGCTGTATGTCACGTAGTGATTAATGGAATAAAATATCTGTTCAAAATATAGTACCTATCTAGGTGCATGACCGGACCAATCAAGGATTGGTTGGCTCTTAACCAAATTTCATTTGGCTCACAACATAATATTTGAACTTCTCTTCAAGAGATTAGTTTAGAAACCTGGTTAGCTGTTTCTTCCTTTTTGAAAAAAGTGGAAATGGGGGCACAGAGAAAAAAAAAGATATCTCCCATATTTTTCATTCAGTTCTACCCACTCCTTGCTACCGTCTGGTTCCCAATGGAATATCTACGAAGGAGTGTAATCCTTGAGTGGACAAGAATTGCTCAGCCATATACAGATAGTCCTTGACTTATGATGACAATTGAACCTGACGCTTCTGTTGGTAAGCAAGACATTTGTTAACTGAATTTTGCCCTGTTTTACAACCTTTCTTGCCACAGTTGTTAAGTAAATCTGGCTTTCCCATTGACTTTGCTTGTCAGACTGTCAGGAAAGGTGGTCACATGTTCTCAGGACATTGCAACCGTCATAAAGATGAATCACTTGAAAAGAATTTGAATTTTGATCACACGACTATGAGGATGCTGCAGTGGTTTTAACTGAAAACAGTCATAAGTCAATTTTTTCAGTGTTGTTGTAGATTTCAAATGTCATTAAATGAACTGTCATCATTGAGGACTACCTGTAGTATTGGTATCTGTAGTAAAGCAAGTGCACCATGAGTTTAGTGGTGGGATTCAATTTTTTTTCTACCTTTCTGTGGGCGTGGTTTGGTGGGCATGGCTTGGTGGGCATGGTAGGGGAAGGATACTGTAAAATTTCCATTCCCTCTCCACTCCAGGGGAAGGTTACTGCAAAATTCCAATTTCCTCCTGATCAGCTGGGACCCGGGAGGCAGAGAATAGATGGGGGGGGGGGAGGGCCAGTCAGAGATGGTATTTATCGGTTCTCAGAACTACTCAAACTTTTGGCTACCAGTTCTCCAGAACTGGTCAGAACCTGCAAATGCCACCTCTGCATGAGTTGCTTTCTCATTATTTGCATCCAGCCTGAGTTGGCCTTCTTGTATTGTCTGGAAGAAGAAATAGATAATGCAGTTATCAGCAGAGAACAGTTTCATTCCACTGCAAGGAAGCCCATGGAAGGTGAAACAGCTGTTTCCAATTCAAGTAGGGGCAGATGAGTTCCTGACCCGCCTAAGTGAGAAAATCAAAGGCATTGGGTGGACTACTGGCCACGACACTCCCTAGTGACTCACATATCTATAGAAACTGACATGCCTTAACCCCATCAGCCCAGTGTCACACAGAGGTTTGAATAGGTTGTGATGTTTGACTATTTTTGGTCACACTTTCACCACCCCCTCCCCACTTCCTTGTAAAGTAGTCAGGCAACCCGAATGATATTCTTATTTTCAAGCTGCAAAAAGGTGCTATAAAAATCAAATGCGAGAGTTTTATTTATCTTATATCAGCTCTGATAAATATTTGTCAAGAGTTCCTAGGAATTACACAGGGACTGCTACAGATTACATTATAATGAACTGACTAGGAATAAGACCACACTTTCAAAACATTTAAATGCCAGGTACGTGAAGTTAGTTATAAATTGGACTGCAGCATATATAAAAATATCTGCTTATCTGTAGATCTATATCAATCTAAAGGACCTTTATACTTGTGACGAGCCTAATGACAGAGAGTGGAAGTGTGACCTTCCTCCCATACTTGGGCATACCAGGGGTTGCGACTTTAAGTATATACCTCCCACCCTGGCTGGCTGATGAAGGAGTCGTTCTCTGTAGCTCAAATGGTTAACTCCCTGCCTGGGAGGCAATAGAGCACAGGTTCGATTCCCAAAAACTTGGGTATGGCTAGCTGATGAGAGCTAAATAGCTTGAAATAGATCTATACTAGTCTCCCTTTATTTATTTATCAGCATAAATATAACAAATGTAACAAAAAAGGCAACAGTAAAAAATATTGGGTTTCTGTCTGGATGGTCTCTTGTGACGAGCCTAATGACAGAGAGTGGAAGTGTGACCTTCCTCCCATACTTGGGCATACCAGGGGTTGCGACTTTAAGTATATACCTCCCACCCTGGCTGGCTGATGAAGGAGTCGTTCTCTGTAGCTCAAATGGTTAACTCCCTGCCTGGGAGGCAATAGAGCACAGGTTCGATTCCCAAAAACTTGGGTATGGCTAGCTGATGAGAGCTAAATAGCTTGAAATAGATCTATACTAGTCTCCCTTTATTTATTTATCAGCATAAATATAACAAATGTAACAAAAAAGGCAACAGTAAAAAATATTGGGTTTCTGTCTGGATGGTCTCTTGTGACGAGCCTAATGACAGAGAGTGGAAGTGTGACCTTCCTCCCACACTTGGGCATACCAGGGGTTGTGACTTTAAGTATATATATATATATATATATATATATATATATATATATATATATATATATATATATATATATATATATATATATGTGTGTGTGTGTATGTGTATGTGTGTGTGTGTGTGTGTGTGTGTGTGTGTGTGTGTGTGTGTGTTATATTTATGCTGATAAATAAATAAAGGGAGACTAGTATAGATCTATTTCAAGCTATTTAGCTCTCATCAGCTAGCCTATTTCAATAGCTTGAAATAGATCTATACTAGTCTCCCTTTATTTATTTATCAACATAAATATAACAAATGTAACAAATGTAACAAAAAGGCAACAGTAAAAAATATTGGGTTTCTGTCTGGATGGTCTCTTGTGACGAGCCGAAGGACAGAGAATGGAAGTGTGACCTTCCTCCCATATTTGGGCATACCAGGGGTTGTGACTTTAAATATATATATGTTGTATTTGTGCTGATAAATAAATAAAGGGAGACTAGTATAGATCTATTTCAAGCTATTTAGCTGTCATCAGCTAGCCATACCCTTACTGGGATTTGAACCTGGGCTATATTACATACTAGGCAGACATCTTAGGCATTAGGCCACAGGCTCTTATCCGTTATCAGCGAAGCCAGTGTGAAAGGTATCTATTAGATTTTTACAACCCCCTGTATGCCCAAATATGGGAGGAAGATCACTACTTCCATTCTCTGTCCTTCGGCTCGTCACAAGCCCTTTATCTCTCTCTCACTCTTTTTCTTTTTACTTTCTTTCTTTCTTTCTTTCTTTCTTTCTTTCTTTCTTTCTTCCTTTCTCTTTCTCTCTCTCGCTGTGTCAGTCTGTGTGTGTGTGTGTGAGTGGTGGGTTTCAAAAAGTTTTGGAACCTCTTCTGTAGGTGTGGCCTGCTTTCCGGGTCCACTGGTGGAATCTCTTCTAACTGGTTCGGTAGATTTGACGAACCGGTTCTACCGAATAGGTGCGAACTGGTAGGAACCCACCTCTGGTCCCAACCAACTGTAATTATACTTCAGAAAATAGGACTTTTCTTGTACCTGAGAATGAGAAATTAAAATTCTCTTTTCCTCACCTTCAACGCTTCTACTAAAGATCCTGTGTTTGTTTCTGTTTGTGTGTGTCTATACATAGTGTGTGTGTGTTTCTCTCTCTCTGTGTGTGAATAATAACTCTCTCTTGTCTCCTGAACTCTATAGATTCCAGGCTGTATTGCACTTCCAGGCTCTGATTAGACAGCATCATTTTAAAGCCTGACTTTAAGCAAGAAAATCTTTATTTACTTGAAACTCTATCAAGCTAGGTATAAAGTATAAAATGACTTTACCCTCTTTTTTTTTTTGCCATCAACTGCAATTCCAGAAAGCAAACTTACATGTAGCATTTTGGTTTCTATTACTCATGAAGCAGGATCTAGGATCACCCTGAAATCAGAACATATTCAGGCGAACCTGAGTGAATAGTTCCTTGAAATCTCCCAATTGAGGAGAGCGAATGAGGTGCTTCATTCTCCTCAAGTTTTTGGATCAAATCCTGTAAAAAGCTGTAATTGCATACAAATATATTCTTGATTGGCACATCTGGGCCTCCCTCCCTCTTAACATCACATAAATAAAATAGTGCCTTAGTATTTGAAGCAGCTTCTTTTGATGATTTATTTCATGGATTGCATTAAAATTATTGAATTCATTAAATTATTGAAAGTATAAATTACACATATTAACAATGGTTTGTTACCCATTAATAGGGAATTGATATAATACTTTTACCATATCAATAGTGAACCCAGAGTCATGTTCCAAGAACAACAGGGTCACATAAAATAATAATAAATTGAAAAAGGAAATACTGTTTTTCAGATGTACTTTGAACAATTTTCAACTCTTAAGATGATTCATATTTAAAGTAATCAGATATGGTGAGATGGTATCATGGGCTTGGATCCACCTAGAAATTTTTATTTATTATTTCAAGTACACACACACACACACACACACACACAGAGAGAGAGAGAGAGAGAGAGAGAGAGAGATACATTAATCAATTCTGTAGTCTTATCATAACTAGAAGACACTATATAGGAAGGACAGAAAGAACATAGAACATAGAATAATAGAGTTGGAAGGGCCCTTGGAGGTCTTCCTATCTCACCCTCCTGCTCAAGCAGGAGACCCCATACCATTTCAGATAAATGATTGTTTAGTCTCTCTTTGAAAGCCTCCAGTGATGGAGAGCCCACAACCTCTGAAGGCAAGTTGTTTCATTGATTGATTGCTCTTATCTTTAGGAAATTTCTCCTTAATTCTAGGTTGCTTCTCTCCTTGGTTAGCTTCCATCCATTGTTCCTTTTTTAAAACTATTTTTTTATTTAAAACAAACACAACATCCTTCTTTACATGCTGCAGAAAGTTTATAAGTTGGTTACAAAAAGACTTTCGTGCATCTCTTCCACAGTCAACAAACATAATTCATATTAACTTAAGTATTTTAACTCAAATATTTATACATGTCACTATCATCATATCTCCATTTTCATTTGACTATAATTGTTTAAGCATCCTTCATCATAAAATATACCAAAATTTATTACATAACCACATACTGGCCTTTCAATTACTATTTCTAAAATCCTCCACTAACACTAAATCCTTATGTCCTATTCTAGCTAAACATCCATAATATTTAATAACAAAGTTTTCTAATCCTCCTTTCCAAATCACTGTTTAAAATTTACATCCAGTTTCCTTATGTTATACCCATATCTATATATACGTTGTTATTCTTATCCCTCCTTTATTTGACTATATCCTGTATCATAACATTTTCCCCCTAATAATCAAAACTTTAACTGTATCTAATTTGGTTCTTTTTTTAATTAACCTTTATGTATAATCCAAAGGGATTTCTAATCTTCCTTACATGGTACCATTCAATATTCATATCCAATTAGACTCATTATAACACTACACATTGTATACATTAGTAACATTATCAATTATTTATTTAAACTATATCTATTGTCAATAAATTTCACTAAATTTAACTAGTTTTAAATTATATTCTTCCATCTATCAACCTGTATCTTTCCAATAGCAAAACAGTCTCATATCTTCTGCCATTTGTGGCGCCAGTCCTCTAATCATCTCCTTGATCAACCTTGTATAGACTCCTCTTAGCAACTCCTTGCTTATAAGATCTCTCATGTAATCTTGATGCCCTTCTTCTGTTTCCTTAGTCAGCTTTTCTTTGATTGTCAGTAGTGTTATCAATGCTATTGCTGATAAAATTTCTCTCTTCAAATCCATAGATTCTTTGGTTTTTTTTCTTCTTCTGTATCTTGCCCTTTGGGATAAATTTCTCCTCTATTTAATTCCTCTTTTAGTATTCCACTCTTTCTATTTTCAGAGAAAACCAATTGCCATAAATATCAGCAAATTTAATCTCTTTATATTCATTTTCCACTTCAATTTTTTGAGTTTTAACCACCATGTTTTGCATTTGATAAACATCCTCAACTTCTTCATCATATTTTGCTGTTATATGCTCTAAGTCTTCTAGCTTCTTCTCTATCCTCTCATATGTATTTGATAATTTCTGTATTTCTGAAAATATCTTTTGCAAGCTTAAGATTTCTGTTTGCTTTTAAACTTGTGCCATTCTCTCCAGCTAACAAACACAGCTGCTCCATTGTTTCTTGTCTTGCCTTCTAGTGCTTTGGAAAATAGTTGGATCACCTGTACTTTGTGGCAGCCCCTCTAGTATTGGAACAGTACTATCGTGTCACCTCTAATTCTTCTTTTCATTAGACTAAACATACCCAATTTCTGTAACTGTTCTTTGTATGTTTCAGCTTCCAGCTCCCTAATCATATCTGTTGTTTTTCTCTACGCTCTTTGAATGCCCTTTACAATACTTAGATTCCAAATTTTTAGAGATATAATATTAGGAACCAGAATCTGAATTTAAAATGGTAGCCAAACAATACTTCTAAGAATTCTGCCCAAATTTTCTTTTTTGAAAAAAATGAATATTCCCCCATTAATTAAGAATAGTTGAAAAAATGGTATAATACTAGTTTAAGGAGTTATTTTTGTGAATAGTAATTTCAATCAATGATCTGTTTTGTTTTTTAAATGTTGCATTGGTATCCCCATCAAAAGGAAAGAAATGTAATATTAACTTGCTTCTATATTTTTATGTAATTATTTTGGAAATTGCTACTAAACATGATATGTTCCCTTCAAAAGCTGAAGGCATTTTTCATATTTTAATATGCTATATATGCTGAATATGGGATGTTAAACAAAGAGCCTAGTAAAACAAAAGCAAAATAAATAAATAGAACACTCTTATAATGCATTAGTCTAGGACATTGGTTTAAAGCACCATGTCATTATTTCAGAGTTAAATGCTTTATACAGGAACATCAAAACCATATATGCTTCAATCGCCAAACATTTTTTTAATGGCTTTCAGATAAAACAATTTATTTATGCAATTAACAACAACATGCAATTTCTAATAATTAGCAGATAATAGTTATCCACAAAGTACTTTATAAAATTGCCTTCAGAACTGCATTCATTCTGCAGGGAACCGCTGAAAATTAGACTATAAAATTACCAGAAAATGTTCTGCATTAACAAGAATATTCTGTATTCTGCTTCCCCTTCAAATTTATGGGTTTGAGTATTTGTAAACATTTGGTTTCACATAGAGACAGCAGGCCTCATCGCCTTTCCACTTTATGAAGAAATAAGTAGCATAACAGTTTACTCTGAAGGATTATATTTCCAATGGCATTTCCCCCTCTACAATATATGCAACACTATATTTTTATATAAGGCCAATGTTTATTTATCTCTAGATTTTTGGAAGGTTATAAAAGAAGAGCCAGTAAAGAATAAAGGGACCCTTGAATGTAAGATAGAAAGAACGGGACTACTCCACATCTTTTCTGCATACAGAAACCTCATGTTCTAAAGTATCACTTCATAACTACCAGAAGGCAAAAGTATTCTAATAAAATACCAGGAAGACAGCATGGGAAAATGTATTTAGCTGACCAGAAGCTCTGATTTAAGTGAAGGAACTCTGTGTTAAGATATATTGTTTTATCTTTTATATTTTTTTGTTCCTTGTAAGTTTCAGGCACTCATTAACTAGGAAAATTAATGCTGCAATTGTAGAGCAACATTATCAAGATTGCAAGGGAAGGGGAAGATTTCAAATATCTCCACCCGGTTGAAGTTTCCTCAGATTAGTAACAACTCTCTTCTCTTGGAAATGCAGATGCTAGAGATGAGGTTTGTCTCTAATTTACAACTCCAGCCCTGTGTAATATGACAAGAGGTACATTTAGCATAGCTTTCAGTAAGGGATTTTAGCAGAGCTTACACGATTAAGGAGTGATCAGTTTCTCATGTTTTTAGTATTTGGTGTGGTTTGGGTTGATTTATTCATGATAACCTCAGGCTAGGGCAACAAAGACATAAATCAGAACATGGACATTTTTCTCTTCTTGCCACCCAAGAGCCTTTATTCTGATGTCACCTTTGCTACTGCTATACACAAATAGTACTTGAGTTACAATTGGTCATTTACCAACCATTTAAAGTTACAGTGGATCCCCACCCCCAAAGTACTTACAACTTGTACTCAAGATTCTGAAGGTCCTGTTCCTCCCCCAATTAAATGACTGCATTTTGGGCACTTGGCGACTGGTCCATAATTACATGCATTTACATCTGTAATTTAAAAATTACAATTTAAAAAATTTGGAAACCTGCCTTTATTTCTGCAAAATAATGCCTACTGCAGACAAAGGGTTTGCTTAACGATGGCGGCATTTGCTGTACAACCACTATCTTTGCTCAATGATCACTGCTAAAAAAGTTGTAAATTTTGGTCGATTATGTGGATACCTTGACTTATGACTATCATGACATACAACAAACTGAAGAGTCCTTGGTGCTCTCTGAGATTGCTTGTTTTCTTGCAGACGTTTCATTACCCTAATTAGGTAACATCAGCTAGTAAGGAGTGCTGTTTGCTTTCAGTTTATATTCTGGTGTCTTCCCTGTGGGTGGGGGCGGTCTTAGATTTGGTTGGGCTGTTTACTAATGGCTCTTTGGCAGTTTCTTGATTGGGGTAGAACCTCTATAGACTCTGCAAAAGAGACAACCAGGGGTGGGACTGGTTTGGGTGAACCAGATGCTAATTTTACATCTGGTTTGCTGAACTGGTAGTTGAAAGAACTGGCTAGCCCTGACCACCCTACTCTACCCCTCCCAGGAGTCTCCACGTATCCCATTTTGGATGCTGGGTAAGTGCAGGGCCTGCATGGAGGCTCTGGGTTAGCAAAAAACAGGCCTCCCGGAAGTTCTGGAAGTCCAGAAATGGGCCCATTTCTGGCTCTGGAGGGCTTCCAGAGCCCGTGGAGGCAGTTTTCTCCTTCCCGGAGGCTCAAAGAAAGCCTCTAGAGCCTGAGGAGGGCAAAAACAACCCCCCTGCCATAGTGCAGGAGGCCGTGTAGGCCACACTCACCATGGTCACGCCCACCCAGAGAAGCGGTTGCTAAAAAGTTTCAATCCCACCCCTGGAGACAATCAACCATCCTTAAAGATAAAATAACTCCACCATCTCTCCACTAGTAATGAGCACTCAGATCAGCATAGATTAATTCCAAGATCAACTTCAGACTAACAATCAAGTAAGCAATATCCTAATCAAGAAAGAGCCAATCAAGACCGCTCCACCCACACAGACAAGCAAGATACCAGAATATAAACTGACAGCAGCAAGTACTCCTTACTCATGTTTAAGGTGACCAGATTTTCAGATTGGTAAAGAGGGGCACCTTTGACCGGGGCGGGGGGGGCTTGATTAAAAAATTTATACGGAGCAACAAAAATTTTCATATAACGCAAAAATAGTATTGTAATTTTTTTATTTCAACATAACTACAATTTACAAATATAAATTGTAACTCTTGTCAAACATCAACATTTTGTTCACGTGACCATGAGGATGTTGCAACGGTTGCTAAGTGTGAAAATGGTCGCTAAGTGTAAAAAATGGTCATCAGTCACTTTTTTCAATGTCATTGTAACTTTGGTCACTATACTACCTTTCTTGCCACAGTTCTTAAGTGAATAACTGCAGCTGGTATTTTGTATTTTGGATAGAATCTTTTTTTAAATAGTCTAAGACAATTTTAAAAAAGAATCCACACAGAATAAATTGAAGTAAAACATTTCAAGTATTGTGCATAGAATTTTTAAAAATAGTTTCACTTCAATTTATTTTGGATAGAATCTTTTTTTAAATAGTCTAAGACAATTTTAAAAAAAGAATCCACACAGAATAAAACTTTTAAAAAATCCTATGCACAATAAATAAAATATTATTTTAAAATACATTAAAAAATAAAAGAAAAAAACCCAGTTCACTTACCAGCAAGCACAAGTGAGCACTCCAAGTCAATCCAGAATGATATATATGTTAATACAAAGAACTAAGCAAATTAAAATGGTAAAATTAGTCAGGGAAATATTTTTCAAAGAAACTTTGCCACCATTTTTTTCCACACGAGCTGACCTCCAACCTCCATGCCCCTCCCCTCCAGAAAATCCAGCAGTAACACTTGCAGCTTCTCTAGCCAAGCATTTTCTGGAGCTCTATGGTACTTGGTCATTTTTTCTTATAAAATGAGGTAAAAGGGGCGCAGGGGGGGGTCCATTTTGTTGCTTTAACGTTTTAATATCTTCAATGAAAGTACTGAGACAGAGAGAGAGGTTAGACAGGGTGTCTTTTGTCTTGCCCTGGTTAGGATTTCTTAAGCAAATCCACTGGGCTTTCAACATGAAGCCAGAAAATCGGGACTTTTTAAAAATGCCCTGGGACACGGGACAAATTGTTATAAATCGTGACTGTCCCACTGAAATCGGGATGTCTGGTCACCTTACTCATGATGTTACCTAGTTAGAATAATGAAATGTCTGCAAGAAAACAAGCAAGTTCAGAGAGCACCAAGGACTCCTCATTTCAACCCTGAGTTCAAATATTCTCCCGTATTGATACAACAAAATTTCCGGCTTCCATTACGATTGTATTGGAGGACTACTATATTTGTTTTAGGAGTTTTATTAATTTTCTAAACAAATTCTGGTTAATATATATAAAAAAAGCATGTTATGAATTTTAAGCCAGAGCTGCTTAGGCAGACTAAAATCTGCGATGTCTATAGCAGTGCTTTTCAAAATTGGTAACATGAAGTGCTTACTAGCTGGGGAAGTCTGGGAAAACCCAATTCTACGCACCTTAACATTGTTGAGTTTGAAAAACACTGGTGCACATGGATCACAAAACTCAGTTCTCATTCAGCATGAAAGAAAATTTAGAAAATCAGATTTCCAAACTGTCTGGTATTATGCTCACCCAGAAATTGATTCCAATGATTCCATCAGGCCAGCTAGTCTTTCAGAATTGAAACTTGAATGTACCATAACTTCATCACGAGTGGATTCAGGAATTTTGACTTGCAACAATTTGTGGCGAGGTAAACATAAGCCATTTAGATTGTGTTATATATTATTGCGTTGTATATTATTCCCTCCATTGATAGTCAAAGTAATATGAAGGAGCAGAGAAATCACTTGTTATAAAGCTGCCATGCCTAATGGTTAATAGCCATTGGAAAAATCCTTGGCTATCCATATTATTTAAAACGTATGTACAATTTCCAGTTACTCTTCATCTGTCCATGTGATATTTATGACTGGGACATGCTGTTCACTTTGGGCATCATAGATTATTACTTGTAACTGTTTTTAAATGTTTGTATGCTATCCAGACATGGTGGCTCAGTGGCTAAGATGCTGAGCTTGTTGATTAGAAAGGTCAGCAGTTTGGCAGTTCGAATCCCTAGCACTGCTATAATGGAGTGAGCTCCCGTTACTTGTCCCAGCTTCTGCCAACCTAGCAGTTTGAAGCATGTAAAATTCAAGTAGAAAAATAGGGACCACCTTTGTTGGGAAAATAACAGCATTCCATGTGCCTTCGGCATTTAGTCATGCCAGCCACATGACCATGGGGACATCTTCGGATAGCACTGGCTCTTCAGCTTTGAAACGGAGATGAGCATGCCCCTAGAGTTGGGAACGATTAACCCATATGTGCAAGGGAAACCTTTACCTTTACCTTTATGCTACCCAGAGTCAAAGCTATGATATGGGTGGCCATAGAAATTAATTAATTAAATGAATGAATGAATGAATGAATGAACGAACAAAAAACATGTAATCAGGTAAACATTTATTTGCTTTCTTTAAAAAAATCCTTACAAAACATGTGAGATATGACATGTACTAAAACATATACCAGGATGATATTATGAGAATCATGAACTCTGGGTTGCATTAGATTAGGTTACGCTCCCTTAAATCAGTATTACAACTAATGATGATTAACCCAAGCCTAGTTCATTTCAGTGGAATGTCAGAGGTATAGATTCATGCTGATATCGGTTGAGGATGACTGTTAATTTGATTTATCTAACCTAGAAGCTGATTTCACACCACTTTAATTTTACTTTAAAAGATAAATATTAAAAGTGGTTATTTTAAAACTATTTACATAAATATGTACAAACATTTAAAAATAAAAATTCAAAACATTGATTATGAAATAATTTGCAAAAGTTTATTCAACCATTATCTGGCATGTAATCACTTGCGCAATATTCTTATGCAAAAACTACTTCTGAATCTTACAAATCATTTGCTTAGAAACATTTTCAGAGCAGCCAATCTTGATTTCTGATTAATATCTGAATCTCCTCCTCCTCCTCCTTCTGCCTTTCATATGCAACTGAACATTTCTGACCAAGGAATAATAACTTCTCACAACTTGGTGGGATAACTAAGGCCTTACTTTGATCTGGAAGTGATTATAAGCTTTAGCAGTCTGTATATAAGATGCTATACAATGATGAAGGATTTCAGGATCTTTTTATGTTAAACATTACTTTTTAAAATGTGGGCTAAAAAGCCATGATTGATTGTCACACAGTAAATTACAGCCAATTAGGATGTGTGCTTGATAAACACATAATGAACATTATGGTTTCTACCCTGGCTCCAGGGAAGAGACGCCCCCCCACCCCTGCGCGCGCTCAGCGGGCCACGGTAAAATTATCAAAGGCTGACTGGTCCGCGGCGATAAAAAGGTTGGGGACCACTGATCTGGAATACTACTTGGAACTCCTGTTGGTTTGTGCGTGACAGATTTAAATGTATTGGGGTTGGTGTAAATGTATTTCGGCTAGTTCAGCAGTTTTCCAAAGGTCTCCAGGCCTACAACTTTGGCATATGATGACAGAGCTATCTTAAACTGACCTTGGCTTCTCTGAAATTATTCTAAGGCAGCTGTGCTAAGCAAACATATTCTAAGCAGTCATCTGCTTATAGTTTTTCTGTTTTCTATTTCACTTGAATGCACAAAATTGCTTGTGTGTTTTTCTTTATTTTTTGTTATCTTTGAAAGAAAAAAAAAGACTAACATGGCTGTCCCAATGTAAATAGTTGGACAAGCCAAGTATATTATGCTTTTTGGCTTGTGCAGTTAGGGAATTTAACTCATATGCAATTTTGTTTTCTTCGGCACCATGATTTCCTGCCTTTTCATTTTTTCCCATCATGCTGCCATTCTGAAAGCATACATCAAAACTGTCCGCTTTCCAGTATCATATCTTCCAGCAGGAACAATATGTTGATTAGGCCAAAATATCTTTTATAATGGAGATTATCAGCATACAGTGGCATTTTTCTACTACTTCCAGTTATTCTTGGCTCTGGAATGGAGTAAAAAGTTAAGCAAGAAAAGAATGGAACTTATCTGTTCAAGAAAAAGTGTTTCCCAAATCCATAATATAATGTATTCCATTCTACTGCAATATTCAGTCTCATCTTGAAAAAGAATTAAATGTTTTATTTTTAGTTGATCCATAAATAAGTCATATGGAAGTACTTAGATTTATGATTTTTAACTTCATTTGCTTATATAATCATAGAGACTTGACTTGCAGTTTGCAAAAAAAAAAAGATAACTAAGTAGATTAAACACTTTTTAATTTTGTAAACATTACTGTTAGGGCCTTTAGATAACATAGTGCTATCAAAAATATAATCAATATGACTATGTACTTTAACTATGCTCTACCAGGATTAAATGTTACCTCTTGGTTGATGATCACCCATTTAGGTGACTTTAAAATATATTGTTCACTAAGTTATTCTACATATATTGAAATAAAATTAATGAATACATGCAAGGAGATTCAATAGCTTCATGGAGGATAAAGCTATTAGTGGCTATTAGTCATCATGTCATAATGCGTAATAGTAATTCTGGATGACAGGGAGAATTCAATTGCATGTTTCTAGGAGCTACAATAGGATCAGATTACTGCCTTTATTTTCTTCTGTTGGGATGCTGAACTCAATAGATGGCTGCCCAAATGCTGGGTGACTCTTTTTGTCCTGTTCTCCTAATTTAGATGATGCTATGTGCTGTTAAATATATTGCCTTTGAAGATAGCAATAACAATAGCACTTATATACCACTTTACAGTGCTTTACAGCCCTCTCTAAGTGGTTTACAGAATCAGCATATTGCCCCCAACAATCTGGGTCCTCATTTTACCCACCTTGGAAGGCTAGAAGGTTGGGTCAGCCTTGAGCCTGGGGAGCCTGCCAAATTGCAGGCAGCCGGCAGTCAGCAGAAGTAACCTGAAGTACTGCATTCTAACCACTGTGCCACCGCGGAAATGGAAACATTAGCAATGCAGTGCACCTTTGGCAGCCTAAATCCTTGTTAGAGCTTAATCAGGATGTCAGCCTTGGAGTCCAGGGCTGAATGTAGCAATTTATTGACCTTGGTTGCTACTGAAAAGCCTAGCAGGCTCAAACCTGTTTAGTACCCTGCCAGGAAATCTAGGGTTGTAATCAGACTGTAGTAGTAGTAGTAGTAGTAGTAGTAGTAGTAGTAGTAGTAGAAGATGATGATGATGATGATGATGATGATGATGATGATTGTGGCAAGCTATTTACATTTTCAAGTAAACCACAAGCATGGTCACTAAGAGCTGAGCTTGAGTTGAAGGAGATTTTATTGGTTAAAATGAGGAAAGGAAAATGCTGAAATTCCCTCCCCACTTCAAAAAACAAGGGGAAAAATAATTTTGCATGATTAGTCCATCCAGAGTAGCCTTTGTCCATTCATGAAAAGCAAAGTGAAATTTTTGGTTGCCAAAAGATCCCTCACTACTATAGTAGACAGGCTAATTACACCGATTCAATACCAGCTGCTTTTGTTTTTGCTATTTTGACTAAGGCATCAGAGCATAGAGTCCACCTAGGAGGATGTTGACACTGTCATCCGGGATCCTGTTCATAAACTTACCATTGAGATTTATAAGATATGTTTGGTGTTGTTTAAAATTTTCTTCACTGTTTTAATGTAAAGATTTGGCATACACCACGTTTAAAATATTGGCTGCTTTGGTAGATTAATTTTTGTATATAGTTTATCTACTTAAAAAAAATTAAAATGGTATTTAAAATATTATGGACATCATATTGTTACAAACCTGTGTCTGCTATACTGCACTATACTGCTGTGCATTTCAAAGGAATATATTGTTGAAATATAGCTAAAAAAAGCTACGTTCCATCCATGCATCCATGCATCCATGCATCCATCCGTCCGTCCGTCCGTCCATCTGTCCATCCGTCCATCCGTCCATCCGTCCATCCGTCCATCCGTCCATCCGTCCATCCGTCCATCCGTCCATCCGTCCGTCCGTCCATCCGTCCGTCCGTCCATCCGTCCATCCATCCATCTCTCTCTCATCTCTCCCTCCCTCTCATCTATCAATCCAGTGGCGGGTTCCTACCAGGAGTGGTATGGCAGCCTGGGTCGCTGGAACTGGAAGTGACCCAGGCCTGCCACGCCCCTGAACCGGTTTCCCGGTCGCCACCATCACCATCTGGTTTTTTTTAGTTCTGCGCATGCATAGAACAATTTTAATAATACAGGAAACCACCCTTGTATCCATCCATCCATCCATCCATCCATATCTATCTATCTATCTATCTATCTATCTATCTATCTATCTATCTATCTATCTATCTATCTATCTATCTATCCATCCATCCATCCATCCATCCATCCAAATTTGCATTAATTTTAATAATGCAAGTTCTTCCTATTTTCCTGACTCAAAAAACCACAAATAACTATTTGTATGAAAGAATCCCTTGTGCTTTGGATTTATGAGCTATAATTTGTTGAATAAGCTGTGATAATCATTTTATTAAGGCTGCAAAATATATCGTATGGTATGTCCTTAGAGGATTATTATTTTTTACTGAAGTTTAATATTTTAGTAGAGATGGGGAAAGAGGTTGGCAACTTTGTTTTCAACAGCATACTTCGTCTTGTGGATTTAATGTACTATATGTATCAATCATCAAATTCACGTATATTTGGGCTGAGAGCTTCTTCAGAAGCATAAGAACAATGGAACAATCACAGGAATTGTTTTCATGTCTGCTAAACCACAAAAAAGGAGTCATAAAGATGCACACACTGTTAGCTTATGTGTTTAACTATGTTACATTTTGTTGATTGGCACAGGGTTGAAGCCAGTTTCACTGTCCTTTTGGATATGTTGAAATGAGAATTTGTTAATCTGAAGTATTATTTCTTTGGATTCAGCTACCTCTTTGGATTCATACCACAAGCCTTTCTTATTAATTAGTAAGTTACATTGATTGGAGGACGGCAAAAGTCCATGGGTGTCCATAAGGGAGGTCAAAGGATGGCAAAGAAAGACAAATGGTATGTGTTGTAACCTAATAACATGAATGCTGTGATTTATAGACCTGCATCAGCTGTCCTAATATTATATAATCATAGTATTTATGGGATTGTATCATTAAGCTGTTATTGCAGCATCATTCTTTTGTAGTTGTCTATGAACACTACTGCAAACATATGTCTTCATGAACTATTTTCTAAGGCTTGTTATATCATACAGATAAATCCATAAAATAATTTAAAACCTTTTGCAGTTTTGAACTGGCAAATCTGTTTCATTCCAATTGTTACAGAATTTACTGATTTCTTTTGAAAAGCAATTGGCCTAAATTTAAGATATATTATATGTATCTTATATGTATCTTATATGTATGTATGTATATGTATATGTATATGTATATGTATATGTATATGTATATGTATATGTATATGTATATGTATATGTATATGTATATTTTTGTGTGTGTGTGTGTGTGTGTGTATGTAGGTCTCTAGTTGTTCGGGTTTTCTCCCGCGTAAAATTGGAGATGTCTTGGCGACGTTTCGACGAAGTCTCATTCGTCATCTTCAGGCTACTTCAGGCTTGGTGCTTCCAGGAGCAATGTGGATGACTGTAGCCTGAAGATGACGAATGAGACTTCGTCGAAACGTCACCAAGACATCTCCAATTTTACGCGGGAGAAAACCCGAACTACTAGAGACCTACATACTGACACCCGCGAAAACCTCAGAATATATATATATATATATATATATATATATATATATATATATATATATATATATGTGTGTGTGTGTGTGTGTGTGTGTGTGTGTGTGTGTGTGTGTGTGTGTGTTTATTTGTGCTGATAAATAAATAAAGGGATATATATATATATATATATATATATATATATATATATATATATATATATATATATATATCTGTGTGTGTGTGTGTGTGTGTGTATTTGTGCTGATAAATATTAAATATTCCCTCCCCACTTCAAAAACAAGGGGAAAAATAATTTTGCATGATTAGTCCATCCAGAGTAGCCTTTGTCCATTCAAGAAAAGCCAAGTGAAATTTTTGGTTGCCAAAAGATCACTCACTACTATAGTAGACAGGCTAATTACACCGATTCAATACCAGCTGCTTTTGTTTTTGCTATTTTGACTAAGGCCTCGGAGCATAGAGTCCACCTAGGAGGATGTTGACACCGTCATCCGGGATCCTGTTCATAAACTTACCATTGAGATTTATAAGATATGTTTGGTATTGTTTAAAATTTTTGTTTAAAATATATATATCTGTGTGTGTGTGTGTGTGTATTTGTGCTGATAAATATTAAATATTCCCTCCCCACTTCAAAAACAAGGGGAAAAATAATTTTGCATGATTAGTCCATCCAGAGTAGCCTTTGTCCATTCAAATATTAATATAAATATTAAATATATTTCAGTTGTCCCTATATTTTAGGTAAGCAATGAGACATATTTTTGATCTCTTTCTTTCACACATCTCGGTTCTGTATCTGTACAGAACTTCTGTTGGAAATTTCTATACTGTTTTGGGAAGTGAACTGCTTTCTATATGGGCTTCTGAGTGTGGTTTTACTCAGGGGTGCGATCCTACAGGTTTAGCAACCGGTTGACTCTCTCTAATCAAGGTTCAATGATATCACAATCATATATACCTTTTATAGAGAGAGAGCCGAGGTGGTGCAGTGGTTAGAGTGCAGTACTGCAGCCTATTTCAGCTGACCTAGCTGCAATTCGGCAGTTCAAATCTCAAAGTTTGACTCAGGCTTCCATCCTTCTGAGTTGGGTAAAATGAGGACCTAGATTGGCAATAGGCTGACTCTGTAAACCACTTAGAGAGGGCTGTAAATGCATTATGAAGTGGTATATAAGTGTAAGTGCTACTGATATTGCTATTTCAAATCTCTGTTGGGATTGGAACTTACATTAATTTTATAAAACTACCCCACCCCCCGGATGTTTGTAGTGTTTGCATATTATCTACCAAATGGATTGATACCAGCCTATGCACCACCAGGGGAATGAAATTTAGAGCATGTTGCTTTCCTTACCACCATCTGGCAATGCTGCTCCAAGCACTGCAGCTGCAATTTACCATAAATATCACCAACAGTATCTCAGTCAAGGCTGCTTGGAGCGTTGATAGCCAGGATTCCTTCCAAAGTATAATACACAAGTACATGTTTAAGTAGAAAAATTATCTTAAAGCAGTTGTGTACTTTAGTTAGCCAAAATGTACAAGTCTCAGATCCAAGTTAACTTGGAAACAAAGTCAGATAAAAGCCAAATAAATCTACAAGCCAGTCCAAATGTTTCACTGAAAGTACACCAAGTATAGATAAGTTTTAAATACTGTACCAAATTTAAGAACTCTGGCAAACTAAGTAGCTCATTATTCTCATGGAGTCCTCCTTGAAAGTTAGCAATAGCAATAGCTCTTATACTTATATAGTGTTTCACAGTATTTCATAGCGCACTCTAAGCAATTTACAGACTCAGTATAATGCCCTTAACTATCTGCGTCCTTATTTTACTGACCTTGGAAAGATGGAAAGCTGAGTCAACTTTGAGCTGGTCAGGATCAAACTCCTGCCTGTGAGCAGAGTTTGCGTAAAATGCTGCATTCTAACCACTTTAATTGGAGTTAATTGCAAGTGCCATTAATTTCCAACCACCCCACTGTATTTTACATTGTGATAATCATTGATCTCTAAAAATCTCCTCCTGTAAGGTATCCTACATGGATGTTCTCACCCTGTGGTCATAGTAGGAGGTGTCAACTGTCTCTTTCAACATCTGATGGCAATATCTCACAAGCAATAGTTCTGAATACCTAGAATTCTGGAGGGAAAGGAGGCAAGCAAGAATATTGATACAATCTCAAATGGTTTAATAAGGCCCTACATTTCTAATACCACAATCATAAGTCGTAACGGATGTATCAACATCAGTAGAATGGAATATTTCATCAAATTTTTAATGAGATTTATTGCTATAACTTTCAACCTATCCGATTATACAGTAGTTGTAGTGAATGTAAAAAGCCGCTTTCAGTAAAGGTATATTCACACTCACTGCTTGAATTACTCCTTTATTGTGCTCATGTTGGACAGTTTACAGTTTACAATGCATTTCAGTCTGGTTTGGAGGCTGCTCTCATTGGATAATACTTCTGTCTTCCTACCTTTCTATGTCAGTAGTTACATAATAAATAATGTTATGTTAAAGCATTTAGTCTTTGAAGGGGCAAAGTGGATTATATTAAAGAAATGGATTTGCAGCCCATTTTTTCCAAACTGATAAATACATCCACTTCATTAGATAACTTCATCAGATAATATCTAACTTCATTAGATAACCAGTAATCTCAGTATATTATACTGTTTTAGCTACATTTTCTGAAGAAATCATGAAAGCAGTGTTATGGACACTTTATTGTAGCAATATTATTGGGATATTATTAATCCATGTATACATGCAAGAAGTTATTTTTGTTTATTTCAGTTATAACTAATGAGAATTGCTCCCAAAACAGGTTCAGATTTAAGAACACCTTAGCACCCGATGAATGAGAATCATACAACCTAATCCATTAAATTGTGAAGGCTACACAATAAACTGAATGTTGTGTACACTGATTTTCAGTTTATTGGTCTTAATCTAGTTCTGTCTTCTCTCTGAGTATTACTTAGATACTCTCACTGAATATTTGATAGAGTCACCTTTATCTTAATGTGATAAAAACCTGATGAAAATAATCTGAAATGTGTGTTGTAAGTATGTTCATGATTTCTGTGCATGATTTAAAGCAACAATTTTGCTTTACAAGGTTGCACATGGAATATATAGCTGAAATATAAAGTTTTTTTTTTTTAGTTTAGAACAATTATGCCTTGAAAATAGCTTTGGGGAGACACAGAATCCATTCTTTTCCTAAATGTCAAACCCAAATCCAAAAACCAGCTCAAAATTTGACTTTTAAATGGACGTTTTTCCTTGCCCTAAAATAACTCTATTCTTTGATTTGATGTTTAATTTTTATTCATTTCAGTCTTGAATTTTCTTTCCAAAATACCTGGGTTGCTATGTTTTAAGGGTATTATGTTTCTCTTTATTTTTCTTTCTTGCCCATTTTACTTTGAATTGTTTCTCCCACTGATTCCCTTTGCATCTTTTTATTTCAGTTCATTTTTAAAACTTCCTTTGAAAAGCCAGCCCTTGACTCTTTCCTCAACATTCCTCTATTGTTTTCTCCTTTAGTTTAAAATGTTTACATATCAATTCTGCTATTCTTCTCATTTACATTATTTTGATATTGATATGTGTGACCTTCAGTCAACTCCATACTTATCAGAAATAAGCTTTATTATATGTTTTCCTGTTTTTTTTTTTACTTCATCATTCCTTTAGCTTATCTCCTACAGGTCCTGTTAGATTTCTGCCCCCTTCCCCCATTTTGTTTTATATCCCTTAAACTTTTTCCAATACAGAACTACAGATAAAGAAAAATAATGTAAAAAACATGTACAAGCTCAAGGGCAGCCTTCAACTCTGCCCAATCCTTTCCAAATGCTGCGTTTAGAGGCTAGAAGAGAACGCTAAATAGAACATGAACCTCACAATGTTACGTTTGCCTTAATTGGCAAAAGTCTCTCTGAGTTAAGGCAGGGAAATTGGTGTACTTTGTTGTATAAATAAATATGTTCATAATTTGGCACTGGTGTATTTACGTTCTTTTTTTTTTCCACTGCAGAAGGCAAATAGGTCCTTCGTGCAAACCTGGTTTGTTAATGTTAATGTGCCAAGATCTAAAACTGATTATGGGAGGCAGATTGCTATAGGCCTAAGAGCTGCAATAGGTGTGTGTGTGTGTGTGTGTGTGTGTGTGTGTGTGTGTGTGTAAATAAAACAGGTAATATACACCTTCTGACCAGGTTGCAAAAATTAAGAACTATGCTTGCAAGATCCCTATCTATACCTCAGTAAGTATCAAAAAAAATCAAAATCAGAGAGGTGGAGAAATCTCCATTATAACATTAGTACACGGGAATCTGAAATTAGTGCTGAAAGCTATAGATATTTCAAGAAGAAAGGGGTGAATGGGGGCTATGAAAGATAGGAACCAAAAACTTGTATTAAATCTACAAAACAATATTAATATTGTATTAATATTAGTATTAATCATTATTATCTCAAAGATTAAACTTTAAAATGATAATTCATGCATCAAAATATGGCATTATATATTTTACAATGAGCTCCTACTTCTATATAACCCTTTAAATGTATATTTAAAATATGAGTATTATTTGAATCCCCAAGACTGATGTAGAAGTAAGTCCTGATGAAGTCAGTAAGTGTTATTTTCAGTAATGATTTCCAAAGCTTTGTGTACAGGTATTACTTCTTTTCTTTACTTTCTCCATGTTCTGTGAGAAATTAAACCAGACATAGTCCCTGCTAAAGCTTTGAATATAATATGTACGTACAATATAATATAATATAATATAATATAATATAATATAATATAATATAATATAATATAATATAATATAATATAATATAATATAATATAATATAATATAATATAATATGTTTTGAAGATAGTGAATGAGAGACAGAACGTTGTTTCTGTCAACTCAGTAAATAATGCTTGAATTACATTGGGTCAGGATTACTGTTTTCTGGGACCTAGTGAATGGAAGATAAATTATAAATCATTAAAAGATCTTCATAAATGTAAATTCTCACATGACACATTTCTGCTATTTCCTGATGAACAGTAAAGTGCAGAAAAATTCTGTCAGAAGGCTTTAAGTGTTGATTTCAGATGCACGCAGACGTTATCGTGAAAGGAAGTAGATACTGTATAACACGTCTTTGTTCCTTTAATTAAACCATTTGTCCTTTCATCTCATACTATCTCACTTTCCAAATACTTTGCAAAGTGAAACAAGACAAAATTTAAAACAAAAAAGCATTGGGGTTGATCCAAGATAGGTTATTTACTACTAGTTATATGCTAACTAGTTATATCCTAATTAGGACATGGTGGCTTAGTGGCTAAGACGCTAAGCTTGTCGATCAGAAAGATCAGCAGTTTGGCAGAATCCCTAGTGCCTCATAACAGAGTGAGCTCCATTACTTGTCCCAGCTTCTGCCAACCTAGCAGTTCAAAACCATGTAAAAAATGCAAGTAGAAAAATAGGGAACACCTTTGGTGAGAAGGTAACAGCATTCCATGTGCCTTCAGCATTTAGTCATGCTGGCCACATGACCACGGAGACGTCTTTGGACAATGCTGGCTCTTTGGATTTGAAATGGAGATGAGCACCGTCCCCTAGAGACAGGAACGACTAGCACATATGTGCGAGGGGAACCTTTACCTTTATCTTATATGCCTAATGTAGAAGAAAATTCTTAACTAATAAATATATAAAAATCTTTTCTGCTGAATCTGTAAAAAAAACAACACCTCCTCATGAATTTGGATACATTTGGAGTATCAGTGAATAAATGTCTCCAGGACCCTTTCTTTTAAAGAGCAAGCTTTTGGAGGAGAAATCCAGGTGAAAATCTCTGCCCCATCTACAAGTAACCTACAGTGCAATTTTGTTTAGTTGTTATGCTAACTCACAAGCAAGAAGGGTAGAGTTAGACTTGGATATTGATACAAGAATGAGAATGGGAGTGGTTAACTCTTTCTCTCTAGCCACGTCTTCCTGTGCTTATACGGTTGTATAACGTGGCATGGCATGATGCGGCATCACATGGCAAAACAACTTTTGTTTGAACAAATGGCTTTCACATTTAAATGTGTTTTATTGTGATGCAAATTGCAGGCACTGGGGATTGAGAACTCAACAGTGGATGGAGGGAGAAGCCCTCCCTCTCCAAATTCTATGCTAGGAACTTCCTCCAACTCAGGACTTCATGTTGTTGATGTGCTGTTTCTGCAAAGAAATAAGCACATTGCAGTTTAGACCTGAGCATCCATGATGCAAAACAGAGAGAAATCTCAAACAATTGCACGTTTTATTTATCTGTCAAATTTATATAACTGCCTATCTCACTAGAAGTGACTTCGGGTGGCATATCAATAAAACCACAATATAAAAGCAAACAATAAGACCCAATACGAAGATGTTGGATAACCATTTGTCTGAAGGGGTGGAGGGTTTCCTGCCTAAGCAGGGGGTTGGACTAGAAGGTCTCCAAGGTCCCTTCCAACTTTCTATTTATTCTATTCATTATAAAAACATAGACAATCATTAGGAATCAAACATATTTTAAAAATTACAGCAACCACACACAATAGGGAAGCCACCTTAAAATGTTACCTGTTCCCTGGTACTCCCAAGCCTGGTGATCTAAACAAGTGTTGAGGGGTTTCCTGAACTTTAATGTGGATGGAGCTAACCTAACTTAACTAATATTACTAGGCACATTTGAAAATTAGTGAAAACTGTCTTTCAGAGAAAGTTGTCTGACACTACTGATCATCTTTTGGAATTCTTAGTGAGTTTCAAAGGCATTTCAAAGGCTCCCTAAAACTTGGCTTTAGAGTAATGATATTTGCTAAGTACAATTTAGTCAAAGCTATAACCAGTTGTCTGAAATGGTATAGGGTTTGTTACCTAAGCATGGAGTTGGACTAGAAGATCTCCAAAGTCCCTTCCAACTCTGTTATTCTATTCTATTCTATTCCTTCCTTCCTTCCTTCCTTCCTTCCCTCCCTCCTTCCTTCCTTCCTTCCTCCCTTCCTCCCTTCCTTCCTTCCTTGTGGGCAACAATATAGAATTAGTTTTTCCAACTCAATTCTTTACATTTAAAAATAAATACATTTCCAACCATTAGCCATTTGCTTTGATATTCCTTCTAGAAATCCCACCCAAATCCTCACCAGCTCTGCTGACCTTCCGAGCCTGGATAAGACTAGCCAGATACTGCCACCTGATGAGACATTTAAAGAAACACATATTAAGAAATAATAAACTATGCTGCACCTGGCATTTCACCAACTGTTACTAACAGCAGGATTGGTTGAATGGTTTCTCATATATTTGATATACCCAACATCCACAGCTGTATCTCAAGCTTCTTAATGGCAAGGAAGTGGACTCACACAGTAGTGAAACACTAGGAGAATATTTATTTGAATTGATATTTATCTCACATTTCCTCCAGGAGCTCAAGGAAGCTTGCATGAGATTTCCCTTAATTTTACCCTAACAACATCCTAAGAAAGCAAAACTAGTTCATAGTAACTCGGTGCAGTTACTCAGTAACTCAGTGCAGTGGTGGGTTCCTACTGGTTTAGACCAGTTTGGCCGAATGGGTAGTGGTTTAGTGGCCTGGAATTGGCAGTGACCCAGGACTGCCACACCCCCAAACCAGTTCTTCCAGTGGTGCTGTAGGCATCATCATCTTGTTTTTTGGTTCTGCGAATGTGCAGAATAATTTTAATCGCACTGCACATCAAGTGGGTGCACATGGGCGGCGTGCACATGAGCGAACCATCAGTAGTGCCTACTGGAACCCACCCCTGACTCAGTGCATTTCCATGGCATAGGTTGGATTTTAACTTTATCTCCCCTATTCTAGCCCTCTCCTTATACAGTGGCCTTTCCTGCCTACCCAGCCTGCTCCCCCCCCCCCCCAAAAAAGGAGGAAAAGAAAAGAAAAGAGAGAATAGAAAACTAGGAAATGCTGAGGACTGAATCCTGCACAATCAAAATATATGCTTTGTCATTGAGCTACTTGGTATAAGAATCTTTATCCATCCTGCATGGTGTGATTCTACTCCAGCTCAGTAGGTCGAGGAGATCCACTATTTACATTTATGAGAAAATTTAAAAAAAAAACCAGAAGTACAGCAGCATGCTGCAATATTTTTACCTGTTGTCAATGTAAACCTGACAAAATGAAAGCAAAATAAATTCAGTAGATTGCATGATAAAATTATTTCCTAATACCGCAAATGCAATCTTGTCCTTTTTTGGTATTAGAAGGTGTGTATTGTGATCATTTTTGTCTGTCCCTTCAAGTCAGTGTTGACTCCTGGCAACTTCTTGGACTACACGCAAACACAACACAGACACAAACACACATACATATCTAAACACAGACTGCAAAATATAAACATATCATTTTGAACAAAAAAAATGGCTTGATAATTTAATGCAATGGATGTTTTCTTTAACTGATAAATTTTTAAACTAAACAGAAGAAAGCAGTTTCTTCCCCTGTGGGGCTGTTAATGTATTTTTGTCCTTAATGTGCTGCTAAACATAGTGGTGGGAGTTAATAGGTAACTCAGAGCCATCCCGTCTGGTGCTAATTATCAATACAAGGAAAGAAATAACTAATTTAAGACAGTGAATTTGTCTTTCCAAACTATATTACTTGTAGAAAAAAGATTTCAGACTATATACATACCACACACACACATACACACCCACAGATACACACAGTCATACACATATACATATATTCAATCAGAATAGAGCTGGAAGAAATCTTGCAGGTTACAATAATACAATAGCAGAGTTGGAAGGGACCTTGGAGGTTTTCCAGTCCAACCCCCTGCCTAGGCAGGAAACCCTATACCATTTCAGATAAATGGCTATCTAACATCTTCTTAAAGACTTCCAGTGTTGGGGCATTCACAACTTCTGGAGGCAACTTCTGTTCCATTGATTAATTGTTCTAACTGTCAGGAAATTTCTCTTCAGTTCTAAGTTGCTTCTCTCCTGATTTTCTTGTTCTGCCCTCAGGTGCTTTGGAGAATAGTTTGACTTCCTCTTCTTTGTGGCAACCCCTGAGATATTGGAACATGGCTATCATGTCTCCCCTAGTCCTTATTTTCATTAAACTAGACATACCCAGTTCCTGCAACCGTTCCTCATATTTTTTAGCCTCCAGTCCCCTAATTATCTTTGTTGCTCTTCTCTGCACTCTTTCTAGAGTCTCCACATTTTTTTTACACTGTGGCGACCAAAACTGAATGCAGTATTCCAAGTGTGTCCTTACCAAGGCATTATAAAGTGGTATTAACACTTCACGTAATCTTGATTCTATCCCTCTGTTTATGCAGCCTAGAACTGTGTTGGCTTTTTTTGGCAGCTGCTGCACACTGCTGGCTCATATTTAAATGGTTGTCCACTAGGATTCCAAAATCCCTCTCACAATTACTACTATTGAGCAAGGTACCACCTATAGTGTACCTGTGCATTTTGTTTTTCTTGCCTAAAGGTAGAACCTTACTCTTTTCACTATTGAATTTCATTTTATTAGATGGTGCCCAATGTTCAAGTTTGTCAAGATCTTTCTGTATCTTAAGCCTGTCTTCTGGAGTGTTGGCTATTCCTGCCAGCTTGGTGTCATCTGCAAATTTGATGAGTTCCCCATTTATTCCCTCATCCAAATGAATGATCAAGATGTTGAAGAGTACTGGGCCTAAAACAGAGCCTTGGGATACTCCACTGCATACTTTCCTCCATGTAGATGCAGTTTCATTGAGGACTACACATTGAGTGCAGTTGGTCAGTCAGTTATGAAGCCATCTGGTGGTAATGCTGCCCAACCCACATTCTTCTGCTTTATTTAGTAGTAGGTTATGGTCTACCTTATCAAATGCCTTACTGAAGTCCAAATAAACTATATCGATGGCATTCCTCTGGTCCACTAATTTTGTCACTTTGTCAAAGAATGCAATAAGATTAGTCTGGCATGATCTGTTTTTGACAAACCCATGTTGGCTTTTGGCTATTACTTTGTTTTCTTCTAGGTGTTCGCTAATTCGTTACTTGATTATCTTTTCTAGAATCTTTCCTGGTATTGTGGTTAGGCTGATAGGTCTATGGTTTCCTGGATCTATTTTTTTTCCTTTTTTGAAGATGGGAACCACATCAGCTCTTTTCCAGTCCTCTGGTAGTTTCCCAGTGCTCCAGGATCTCTGAAAGATATAGTTCAGTGGTTCTGAGATCTCGTCTGCCACTTCCTTCAGAACCCTGGGGTGTAATCCATCCGGTCCTGGTGATTTGAACTTGTCTAGGGTAGACAGGTGCTCACTTACCATTTTCTTCCCTATTTCAACTTATGTTCCTAATCTGATTTTTGTGGTGCTGTTTTTGATAGGTTGGACTGTTTTATCCCTTTGTGTAAAGACAGATGCAAAAATATGAGTTAAATAGTTCTGCTTTCTTCCTGTTGCTTGTCACCTTCTTGCCACTTTCTCCCAGCAATGGACCAATTGTTTCCGTAACCCTTTTCTTGTTTTTAACATATTGGAAGAAGCTTTTTTTTATTCTATTCTATTCACGATGTACTGTTTTACTTTTCTGCTTTTATAAAGGATGCTAAAATTAGCAGGTATGAGCAATTGTAGTTCTTCCTATGAAGTTTGTGGCAAAGAAAACATGAAGCCTTCTGCTTGAAGACTGATGACTGAAGCACCATTTCAAAGTTAGAATAGATTAAGTGGGATGATTTGCTGAATAGAACATTCTTAGGATTCCTTAAACTGAGGCTGTGAATATTTGGGAAAAGTATTCCTTTCCATGACAACACACCTGCATGAATTCAACATCCTTTTAAAGCTGTTTGAGGTGATTGTCCTTACTGATTCTTATTGTAATAAACTCCTAAACTGAAGTATGTATTATGTGAAATAGTTGTTTTATGTTTTCTGAATTATCAAATAATTAATTTCATTGTATTGGTCCTGGAAATTTCAAAAGATGGGAAAAACTTACTTTAATAGCATCCATAATTTTATTTCACTTTGTGGTATATTTTCCTTGTCTTGCATATCATATATATTGTAATCATTTCTGATAGCGAGACCCATCCAGATTCTTGATAATTTGATTTTTCTTGGTACCTTCTACAGATCTTTGATTTATGATCTGGTGATCAGAACCTGACGTAATATTTAAAGTACTGTATATTTGCACTATACATTTATATAAAGTTCTGCCAATTTTTTTTTTAAAAAATATTTTTGAATTGTCTCTTTTTTTCAGCAACTTTACATTAGGATTAGTATCGATTCACTTCCCAAGTTTTCACATTTCATTATTTCATATGTGAAACCAAGGCTATATCTCAGTGGTGGGTTTCCATTTTTTCCCACTACCAATTTGCTTTTGAGCAAGCATGCACTTGTGCGCATGTGCAATGCTTCTGTGCATGCACAGAAGCATCTGGGCAGGTGGGCGGAGCCTCCCACCACTGCCACTACTGGCTCTCCCAATCTAGGTTGAACTGGGAGCAACCCCCCTCTGATATTCCTCCATTAATAATCTCCTGTTTGCTTTTAAAAGGCAGTGAGAACAGCAAGTACGAACGTGTTCTGTTTTGTTTTGTTCTATTCTGTCACATCTCTATAGATCTGTTGCACTATCTCTATTGCATCATAAAGCATTTCATAGCTTTATCAGGAAATAAAAAAGCTATGACTAGGAAGCATCAGATACTGAAACAATATCTAGAACTTACACCATGAATTTTGGATAGGTAAAGATATTAGTTTGCAAAGCCCTTATGATATATGGACGGTAGTATTTTTATACTCTGCCGAATGCAAGCCAGATTGGAGACGAAGCATGCATGCACTTTGATGTGTCTGAATCAATTGCCTCCTGGTTCTTGGTTTAGCAATTATAGGCAATACAGAGACAGAACTTTTTCCCCACTCTTGGTTTCCTCTGTTGGAGCGGGAGGAGCGAATGTGGTGCTGAAGTTATAATTATGAGAGGCTTTCAAATAGAAATGACAGTTGGCCTATAAATATGTTATTACAGTTCATTGTAGCATTACTCATCAAATATTGACCATAATTAAAAAGTCATTTTTATTTGTTTTGGAAAGGATAAATATTTCATCACTTTTTGATGTGACACGCTCATCAGTAAGAATATTTCAGTCAAAATAACCAAATCATATTCCAGTTACAGAGCCCGCTCCCTAGTTGTGTAATGCAACACAAAGGACAAAGCCAACACAATCGAAGGCTGAGACCAATGCTGTCTCTTTGCATTTGCCTTGCTTCCAGTTGCTTCAGAACAAGCCTAATTCCAAATATTTGAGGTATGGGGGAGATGGATTTTGCCACGGTGAACCAAAAAAGTTAAAGAGCAGCTGTGGTGGAATGGTCACCTATATACCAGACTTGAAAACTGCATTGGAGAGGCCACTCTCCAAGGAAATGAGATAAAATTATTACCAGAACTAGCTTATAGCTTCAAAATGCCATCTTTTTGGCCTGCTCTCCTACATCAGAATATCCCTAAGAATTCATTTGCCATTGACAATAAAACTTTACTAAGCAATGGTTGATTGTTCCAACAAAGAAGAAAACAATAACACATTACTCTTCCTCACCAGCAGAGGAAATGATGGCAAATTAGGAACACACACTAACGAATACACAACATTACCAAAATAACAACCCCAACTTCCCATAAGAAGAACATGTAAGAACATTATTCGGAAGCACACAAATGCACTGTGGTAGCCCAGAACTCCAGAAAAAAGAAAAAAAAGAAAGAGACAACAACTCTACAACTTATTCCAACAAACTGCATGTCTATGGAATTTTATCAAAAAATACACCACTCAATCTACTGCAACACAACTAACACAAACTGTGAAAAAGAGAACACTACCATACTTCATAATCATCTTAGAAACAACTAGCAGATTATTACAACCACGGGGCATTCACCAAAGCACACAAACTGACTAGTGGTCTTCACATCTTAAGCAAACCAAAAGACCCAGTAGACCAAGAAGGAAAAGCAAAAGTCATCTATAACATATATCCGTGATGGCAAACCAATGACACGTGTGCCTGAAGTGGCATGTGGAGCCATGTTGCCTGGAACGCACCGTCACCCGTTCCTTTTCCAGGTTTCTGGCACGCATGCATGTATCAGCTGGCCTTTCATGTGTGCAGCAGTGCCAGAAACTGGAAACTGGAAGAACTGTTTTCCAGTGGGAGCATGCATGTTGGCCAGGTGATTGCCACATGTCCATGTGTGCCAGTAACTGGAAGACTAGCTGGCCAGCACACATGTGCATGCTAGAAACTGGAAGTTCATTTTCTAGTGCATACATGCCCCCTGAGCAGTTCCTCTTCTGGGTTGTGACCCAAACAAGCATGTGCATGCATTCCCTTTTTGGCACTCAGTGCCGAAAAGATTCACCATCGCTGACATAAACTGTAGGGATTGTAGCTGCCTCTATGTAAGATAGAGAGGCAGAAGATGCAGAACATATCCATGAATACTAAGAAGCAGTAGTTAGTATTCTGAGGATGAAGACTCCTTAATCCCACAACACATGGACAGACTCAATTTCAGTTTCAACTAGGAAACTGGTAACATCTTGGACAAATCCAAATCCAAAAACATTAGGGAATTTCTGGAAGCTTGGCATTCAAATATACCAGTCATCAATAAACACATAGAGATAAACCATATTTGCAGACCATTAGACAAAGTTAAGAAGGAAATAAAAAGCTCAGAACACCTCTTCTCCATTAGCCAACACTCAGATAGGCAGGGATTATACAGACAAACAGGCAGAAAACAATATCCAAATGAAGGAACTACCAAAGAAAAAGTTGTGTCACCAACCATCCTGGCAGGTAAAGTTACTGTTATGTAAACAGGGAGAAAATCTGTGTTATTATGGTTTGTTGCATAGTCAGCCAGGTGTTTTGAATGGATTTTTCATTTTTATCCACCTATTGGATCTTTGCCAAGGCTAATTTTATTGTTTGATAGCGCTAAAGTTATTGCTGCAGGTTATAAAGGTGCTTTTTGCAATTGATTTTGTCAGTGCTAGTGATATTTAAGTAGGGCTCTAGAGGTTTTGAGATTGGTCCCAAGGATCCTATAACTATTTGTTCTATTTTTGCTTTCTTTTGCCACAGTAGTTCTACTTCTATTTGCATGTGTTTATATTTTGTGATTTCCCCCCAGTTTTTTTCTCTTTTATTCTGCTGTACTGCATTGTCCACTATCCAGACTGTTAAGCTCTTTAAAGAATAGACACTTCTTCCTCAACATTTCCTATAATATGAAAGCACTTGCCCCCTGCATACATTTTGGAAAACATAAGTACAATTCCTGCCTGTACATATCAACACCCTTGCTTGTTTTTTCAAATGACTGATTGGTTGTATCTGGACTTATTTTGACTAGTGTTCATTCTGTTCATGGAGGCACTGCAAATGAATTTTTCAAATTTTCAGCAGAATCAACAGTGGGATTAAAATATGAACTATACTTTAGGCTTAGGTTTAGACTTCAGAATGGGTTGGTCAATTAAAGAAAATATATTTGCTTATCATATAAATGTATAGATTCGCTAAAATGAAAATCATTTCCTTTAACAGAAAATACTCAAAATATTGTGTGCTGTCAAAGTTTTCTAGTGCTTAGTGCACTTAATTCTTGTAAATTGATAGCAATTATTTTTCTTTCACCTTTTTAACATAGTATATAATATTATATTATAGGTTGACAAGTTTGTCTGCCTGTCCTCAGGCTTTCTCAACTGTATCAAAACTTCCAAATCCTTCATATCAAAGACTTCCAAATATTTTCATAAAATACCTTTTGATATGTTCCATGGTAATATAAGAAACAAGCTGTAACTGCTGGTTTGAAAGCTGTCCAGTGTATTACAATAAATTTGCTTTTTTTTTTTAGATGAACAGTTGGAAACCTGGAGATGGTTGAATAAGAAAACTGATACCATTGCTTATCTGTCTAAAAGCTAGTGTTGTTAGAAAACCCAGTAATTGAAAAAAAAATGGATAGTACTGATATTTGAACTTTTTTCTATAACCTTTGAAGTGTAAGTCTTTTGGAAAATAAATTGCTTTTTTGTAATAAGAACAATGTCAGATCTCATATTTAGGAACTATGAACTTAATTCATTTCCAGTCAAAGAAACCCATGTTGTCTTGTTGGTAAAAAAAAAAAAAAAAACCCAAAACAATGCAAAATGAATTAAGTTTAACCTTGGAGAGATGATATCATAACATGAATATCTGGAGGCTGATCTTTATTAGTCACTGAACAAATATTGCCAAATAGGACAGGCAACCTTCAGTAATGATTGATCTAGGATAAGGCATCAACAATCTTGCCTCCAAAGAGTAACTATGGGACTTTGGGAAATTAGATGGTTCTTTTTTCAAGGGCAGACAACTAAAGTTAGCACGGAGTTCTTACTCAGTGTAAATATATCTTAATATTTACTAACTTGTGAAATTTCCTTTGTTATTCAGAAAGGCTAAAATTGAGTTCTCTGTAGGCTATTATCTGCTGTCAATCTAAAACTGTAGAATAGAATAGAATAGGATAGGATAGGATAGGATTCTTCATTGGCCAAGTGTGATTGGACAATATAAATTTTAAAGATACAAGCAACATGGTTATAGTCATAAGTGGAAAGAGATAGGTACTAGGAAAGAGATAGGTACTAGGAAGGGAGAGAAGAATAATAGTAATACAGTTTTAGTAGATAATTTGACAGTATTGTGGGGATTAGTTGTTTAGCGGAGTGATAGCATTTGGGGGGAAAAACTGTCCTTGTGTCTAGTTGTTCTGGTGTGCAGTGACCTATAGTGTCGTTTTGAGGGTGGAAGTTGAAACAATTTATGTCCAGGATGTGAGGGGTCTGTAAATATTTTCACAGCCCTCTTTTTGACTAGTGTAGTATACAGGTCCTCAATGGAAGGTAGATTGGTAGCAATTGTTTTTTCTGCAGTTCTAATTATCCATTGAAGTCTGTGTCTGTCTTGTTTGGTTGCAGAGCCAAACCAGACAGTTGTGGAGGTACAGATGACAGACTCAACAATTCCTCTGTAGAACAGAATCAGCAGCTCTTTGGACAGTTTGAACTTTCTGAGTTGGCGCAGAAAGAACATTCTTTGTTGTGCTTTTTTGATGACATTTTTGATGTTAGGTGTCCATTTTAAGTCTTGAGATATGATAGAACCTAGAAACTTGAAGAATAGAAACAATGTGAGGGAGGATAAAGTACACTATATTCTGGTATACTTATGAACAGTCATATTGAAGAGGGTGAAGGGCTAATCATTAAATTTTAAAAATGGTTGCAATTGTTTAATAATTAATTTGTCTCTGTTAAAAATGATGGATAAAATATAATGGATGCATTTACAGGAAGGTGGAGAAACAATGATTCAGGTATAAAAATGCTGAGAATGGGATGTTACACAAAACCATAAATTAGAGGTCTTATATTCCACTATCTCTACTACTACCGCCACCACAATTTGGGTCTCTCTTTGGAAATTTAAAATATAAACCTAGCTCTCCTTTCTGCCAAGTTTCCTGGGAATGGTATTGTACATTTAAAAGGCAAGGTCAAGGTGATAATTTCATTGGGAAATCAAAATGTGCTGAAGCTTTCTAGCTTCCTCTTTTCAGAAAAGAACTGACTTATTTATGACCTGAATCATTTTAGGTCATTTTAAAGGATTGGTCTGTTTCTCCCTCTCTTTTTATGATACTTCATAAAATTGTGCTATAAATGATATTGACATCATAGAGCCATTCTACATTGTTTTGAAAAAGGAGAATCCAAGGAACTACAGACAAATATGACAGATTGCAAGCACCTAATAGTCAACATGGTTTGTCAGGAACAAGTCTCGTCAGATACACTTTATCTCATGTTCATTTCAATTTAGTAATTTCCAGGAGGCAATTGGATGGATAACCTAGCAACGTCTAGACTAGGTTCTGGTTATGAGTATCACATGAGGATTAGTAGTGAGGGTAGCCCCAACAAAGCCTGTTCATACAAGGATATAGCAATAGCAATAGCAGTTAGACTTATATACCGCTTCATAGGGCTTTCAGCCCTCTCTAAGCGGTTTACAGAGTCAGCATATCGCCCCCACAGTCTGGGTCCTCATTTCACCCACCTCGGAAGGATGGAAGGCTGAGTCAACCTTGAGCCGGTGAGATTAGAACCGCTGAACTGCAGATAACAGTCAGCTGAAGTGGCCTGCAGTACTGCACCCTAACCACTGTGCCACCTCGGCTCATGAGTGATTCTAGTGAGCCAAAAGTGAAGAAAATGCTGTAACACAATATGTCTTGACACATAAGGAAACCACTGCAAAAACATAGCTGCTAATGAAACAGAAGATTAAAACAATGTCATTTCAGTTTGGCCAGTTCAGGTGACAGGTTTTTCATTAACCATAGCACTAAAGTTTACTGGATTGATATGTAATTTTTTCCCCAAGATGATATCTGGAATGAATTGTCTAGGAAACCATTTCTTCTAAGAGATGAATGCTTTCCCCTTTTCTTATTCTTCCTCTCTTCTTACTGTAGTTAGCAGAAAGATCTTTCTTTCCTTCACCCCTTTCCCCCCTGTACTCTCCTTTTTCTTCTCTCCCCTTGCCTTCTTCCCTAAGTAGCAAGATCCAGGCTTTCTGCTCAACAAGTTCTTCCTTCCTGGCCTTAGGAAGTCCATTCATCTCTTCTCAAGCCTTATCTCCATGTGATTCCTTCCTAGAAAGACTGAAAAGAAAAATCCATCATAGATTATAAGAGTGGCTGGAGGAAGGATTGGGTAGGCTTACTGAACAGACAGGAGACTGACTGGGTTAGGCTGTGAGGAATCACCAAGCCATCTTTGGAATTTTCCATGTTGGCTACCCTTAAGTATCACCATACCATGTCAAATTATGAATTGTGATGAAGTAAAAATATATTTGTATATTCTAGTTATTCTCCAATGTATTTTGCAAATATTGAGAAATTTCCCAACACTTCTTGTAAATACTGATCAAGTAATCCATACGTATTTATTCAGATGTGCTTCTTATTTCCTGATGTATTTAATCAGATTCATGGGAATATTAGTTGTAAAGTCAGTCCTTCTGATTGCATAATTGCTTGCTGGATAACTTAAACTGGGGTTAAATCAGTTATGTCAAGATATTTTAATGATTTATTTGGAAATTAAGTTTTTTTTTTAAAATCCATTTCATGTTCTGATCTTTCAATTATGTAAGGCTGAAGTAAATTATGGAGTTGTTATCTCAGGATGAATAATGACAGAAAATTGGATTTAGTAATTGTTTTGTATGGTATGAACTAATTCTATCCATATTCAATATTTCACATACATGGGTTTTAACCATTTAACGCTTATAAGTAGCCTCTTAGTGTGCTAAGCTTAATTGACTGAATTCTTTATCATAACTGGATTATCATTGCCTCAGTGATATGTTTGAAATAGTAATGGCATAAATAGTATGCTATCAATTAAATAATTCATACCCCAGCCTTTTAGTGGTGCTTTCTACCATTTTTATTCCGGATTTTGCAATATTGTCTTGTTTGCAATGGAAAATTAACATGTTAATTCTTCATTTTAAATTGTGCCCACTATTTATTAATATGAAACTTGTATAATTTAGCTCTAGTTTTTAAGATTTAACTGTTTTACTCATATGCATAAGTGAAAAATCAAATTGATTAAAATATTGCACTGAAAAGGCAACTGCATGATTATTTTCATACTGAAAGTAATGAAGATTGTACTTTTTATTAGAGTGTCATTGAGATGCCTTCATCAATAATCTACAAAGAAAGGGTGATGATACAATGCCAAAACTGCAACAAATTGTAAAGAAATGGCAATTCTGTTATCAGTCTTATTTACTTATTTACATCAATTGAAAGTTGTTTTGATTTTTTTAAAAAAAGATCTCTACTTAGCTTATTTAGTTTCCTTATTTAGAACTCTATTATCTACATATCTACTGTAGAGCATGTAGATACACTGGATAGAATGTAAATTTGAAAGAAATAAGGAAATTATTCATACTTTTCCAGATGAAAAACTTTCTTACCGGTATATCCTTTCTTTTCTGCCAAGATCTGGCTTAATATTACATTTCCCTTTACCTCCTCCTTGAAAACCATTTTTTCTCTCCAAAGTGACCACATTTCCATTTTTATCTCCTATATGGGGCACTATTGCCATCAAAACTTACCTTTTAGCAATCTTCAGTGAGTTAGTTTCAGAATTTTTATTCCGCTAATGAGAAGATCTCTGAACTCTTCCTGGTAAAAAGAAGATTTTAGCTTATTTCCCCATTGTTCCTTCCTCTGTTGTGCTAGACACATTTTTTTACTCTGTGAAATAGGTTCTTTGTAGCTGGGGAAGGAAATAGTAAGTAATATAGGTAGGCTTTTGATTTATGATTGGCTTAGCCACCATTCAAAGTTACAACATAGGTTCAAAGTTACAATCTAGGTTCAAAATTCTGACAGGTCAGGCTGCACTTATAGCTTATAGCACTTATCTTGCTATATCATATGGTCATGTGATTGTGTTTTACAATGTTTTGCTGAAAACTGGGATTTACTTCCAGTTTTTGGCAAAACCACACCCATCACAAATTTAATGAAGTGGTGGCTGCTAAACAATCTCAGTTGCCTCTTCACAACTGTTATGTTTGCTTAATGACTGTTACAACAAGAATCGTAAGATAGAATTTGTCACATGACTAACCCATTTTATGACTGTCCCAGCTTACAACCACAATGGATAGACTCCAATACAGTTGTAAATCAAGGACTACCTATAATCGCTAGGTTAATCATTGAAAGAGTCCTACTGAAGCAAAGTCCTTGGACTAAAAATGCATTTCAAATTAATTCAAATTAATATTTGATATTGGTACAAAATGAGGTGTTAATAGGCTAATATATATCCTGATTTATCTCTCATGTGTTTTGACTAAGTATGAATCAGTTGAATAAGTTATTGTCAACTCTTAATTAGCTTTTGAATAAATTGAAATAGCAATAGCACATATACCACTTCACAGTGCTTTTACAGCCCTCTCTAAGTGGGTTACTGAGTCACCCTATTGCCCTCAACAATCTGGGTCATTTTACCCACCTCGGAAGGATGGAAGGCTGAGTCAACATTGAGCCTGGTGAGATTCGATCTGCCAAATTGCAGGCAGGCGGCAGCCAGCAGAAATAGCATGCAGTACTGTACTCTAACCACTGCACCACTGTGGCTCATGATATCAGTGATAGCTTTGTTTCCCCCCCTGCTCATTATGTGTGATAGAAACCTGATCATTGTCTCTGCTTGCATGTCGCTGAAACTTTTTTTTTTAAATGAATGGTTTGGAACATTGACTAGTATAACTTTGGCCAGCTAGCATTACGAAAGTTGCCAAGATTGGCCTGGCATGGATCTAACTGCAGCAAGGCTATCTCCAGAAGAACCAGAGATGCAAACACTTCCTTTCCTGAGAGGAAGAAATCCAGATTGGAGAATCCACTCTCTTTTTTAAAACAACCCAAAATATTCTTCAGTGTTTTATTTCATACACGTTTAGCCCAGAGAAACTATTGCTAAAACCCACTGTATAAAACTAAAATGGTAGACGTGTGCTTCAGTCAAAGGAGAAAATGGAGTTAATGTATTTTTTTCTTTTTTCTTTTAAATGTGTGAAGTGAAGCGTTTCTCACTGAGCTGGCCTCTTGTCCCCCGAGGAGGAGAAAGTGCAACTTTTCCTTTTAAACTATTTTGTTTCCCCTCCTTCTCTCTCTCTCTCTTTTCCTTATTCCTTTCATTTATGGTGCCCTAGACAGCATCCTCATATAGCCTGCAGTTCTGGAATGCCAGTCTGGCACTCCAGCACAAAACAGAGCCAGCCGTGGTATAATCTACTAATGGCTTCTTTTCATTTCAGCCCTCCCTGAGAGACTCAGTGGCAGATTGTAGACTCAATTACTCTCATGTCAGGTGATTATCCTAGGTCTTAATGTAATCTTCCATTCACACATACCATATTTCAATTACGGCAGCTATGAAACAAGCTGTGTATTCAAATCACCAATCACCTTATCACTGCTGAACAATGTCAACTGTAAAAAACGCCAGCTGAAGGCAATTACACATGTGTTGAGAACCGATTATGATTACTCTCTGTGGTATTTGTGATGAGCTGGGGAATGTTCTGAAAATTTAATTTAATGACAATATGCTTGCTGTACAATCCATAATACCTCCTGAATCCAGCATGGGGCTATTAAAACTGATAGGAGCATATTATCACCGAACTGAAAAGCTGGCCTGGGATAGTTGCTGGATGTCTCTATAGGGAACGGTAGGTAATTTCTCCACATATTTCTAACGGCTGAGGCAGACAGCTTCCAATTCCAACTGTATGTGGAAGGTGGTCCCCTTCAGCCCCTCCCCCCCTCTCCCACTCCCCATCCCAATCCACTTCTGTGTTTCCCTTCAGAGCTGAGTGAAGGTGTTTCGCCAGAACTATTTGAGGGAGAAAAGATCAGGAATGGGAGGTAGCGATAGCGTTGTCTTGCTTATTCTAAGAACTTAAGATCTCTTTCCGAAAGGCTATTTCATCCTTTGACCTCTCTGAAGAATTTTCTTCAGGAATGGACACCGATTCCTCACTAGGGAAGTTCCCTGCACAAAAAGAGCTTAAGCAAAGGTCTGGCGGTTGTTGCTAAAGGCGCTCATGTCAATCCATCATTTCCTGAAGGCCCTCGGGCTCTGTCAGGTCCCTTTTAACACAATCCGATCCATTGCCAATTGTTTGTGGAACTATTACAACAGCAAAATTCAGCCCAGATCAGTGCTTGTAGGTTTCCTTACATCCTCTATATTTATATTGATTTATTCAGTTACCACTTTGCTCCCCAGTCAAAATTTATTTATTTTATTTATTCATTTAACTATTTGTTTTTGTCAAGCATGTATAAGATAATAGATATAAATATATACAAGATTATGAATACATGAAATGGATATGAATAACTGGGGTTGTTAGGACAGGGACTGTAGGCATGTTGGTGCTTTTATGCATGTCCTTTGTTAGGAATGGGGTGAGGTCAACAGTAGACAGTCTAAGGTTAAAGTTATGGGGGTTTGGGGAAGAAACCACTGAGTCAGGTAACGCATTCCAGGAATTGACCACTCGGTTGCTGAAGTCGTATTTTCTGCAATTGAGTTTGGTGCAGTTTACCTTAAGGTGTATCTTGTATATTGTTGTGGTTGAAGCTGAAGTAGTCATTGACAGATAGAACATTGTAGTAGATAATTTTATGTACTACTAAATTTGCAGAGATTTTGCTCCTTTCTGGAACAAAAACAGCTTTAGTTCCATGTCACGTATGGAAGAGTGTTTCTTTGGAATTGAAAGAGTGAAATGTGGAATGGGAAAAGAGACAACAGCAAACTTCACAATTAGTTGTTCATTAAGGACAGTCGTCATAATTCTTAAACTTAAAAATCATTATATTCCACATTGTGAGGCGAGTAGCCTCTAGCCATTGTTTGTGTGTATGCATATGTATTATAACTGTGCCACAAATATGTAAGATATATTTGATGGACACCTCCTATATTAAGAGAGAGTGGAACATGAAAAAAGAGATAAAAAATTAACAAGGAACATCTCGTATAGAGTTATTAGGGAGCATCCTTTGCTCATAATCTATTTTGACATTGTAGATTAGAAGAGAAAATGAACATTCTTGAAACTGGCCAAATGAAATTGGTTGTTTCAGAGGGATATTAACTTTCCAAATGAAATCTTCCCTCCTTCTGTATGTAAAATTATTCTCATGTAATTAGAGTGTTTGTCCAGATCCTTGTGGATCATCTCTTTGGAATTTTTCCTGCAGTTTTTCCAGGATTTACTCCCTAGGACCACTTCACTTTTGAGATCTTGGGAATGACAGCTGGCTGCTATCAATGCATTTATTTGGCTGAGTGAAAAAGAATACATGTATTTTTGTCCCTTCCTTAAAAAAAAACAAAAAAACAGATGGCTGGCTTCATAGGATGATTTTGAATACAGTAGCATACATTCTCCCTATGGCTAATCTGCTGTAACAGTGTGAAGTGAACCTGATTAAAAAAGGGGCTGGAGAAAAAAAGGGACAATGTTGGAGAGGTACTAAGCCTATTTGTTGATTTCAATTGGTGAGATTTTAGATTAAGCTTGTAATTCATTTCAGAGAACCTCAATCTTTTCGCATAGGCCAGACACAAAGATCCCTTGTTTGCAGTAAAGCTGTGTCTGCTAAAATTATGCCAAGCAAAAGTGTTGGCTTTGATTGTATTATCCCCTTTCAAGGACCCCTTTGAAAATCCACTAACCTTGAAACAAAAGCCCATCATCTCTTGGTGCTCAGATGATTGACTGAACGCAACTTGAAATTCACAGTGCCAGTTACCTGGATTATGCTTTTCATAGATATAAACTAAAGCGATTTGGTTCTCTCTACCATTCCATTTTGCAAGGAGCACTTTTATATTTTTTAACAGCTTTCGCTCTTTCACCAGGTCAAGATATTCTTGTAATTTCACTTTTATGTGTATAGGAAATTTATAGTTGATTTATTGCTTTGAAAGGTACTTGTTTAAAGGGTCCTCTCCCCCATACAAGCATTTAAACTTTGACATTGAATCACTCTTGTTTAGTTCAGCACCTGAATATTGTCAAGTTTGGTCTCTTCAAATGATGTTTTTGGTCTACTGTATATGCTCCAGAGGACATATGGAAGTAATTATTCTTCCATCATTTTTCCAAACTCAAATTTTTCAGGGTAGATGAGGAAGTATACCAAGCCTTAATAAAATTTATAAGTTGAATATGATTCTTTTTTTTTTAAAAAAAAATCATGTTTCAGAAAGGAATTTTTTAAAATGACATTAGGACTACTATGTAGGTTTTGAATGTAATTTCCAGAATACCTTTTTTTAAAATAATGCACTTTATGGAATTAATCCCAAATAGGTTTTTTGTGAGTACATTACTTTACTTCTAGCCAACTTTATCTTATCCGGAAGATGTTTTGGGGGGTGGGTGGGATTTTTCTAAATTCTGGCTGTATTTCTCTGCAATAATGTGCTAATGTAACTTATCTTTGAATGCAAATTGCCTTAAAAACAGCAACACTCCTCCTTTAATTTTGCAGAACCAATAAATATACCTTCATTACAAATCTATGGAGATTCTCAGTCATCCAGGTCATGGCTGTTCCAAAGGTGCTTTTTTCAAGAGGCAACTGGACTTTCTGGTTTTTCTTTGAAGACATGTCACTGCTCATTCAGGAAGCATCTTCAGCTCTGGAATGAGAAGCAAAATATCTTAAAAGAAAAACCAGAAAATCCAGTTGCCTCTTGAACTCCTCCCCCACCTTTGGGACTTCATTACAAATGTTTTCCCATGTTCTAGAGATGAAGACCATAGAAAATATGGTTCACTGCTGTCCACCCACCCATGTGTAATATATCAGAAGTGCCTCTCATATGTCCTGAAAGGCTATTGAACATTCATCGCCTCCCAACAAACATTGCCCAGTAATGTTACATTACTGCCTGATTCTGATATTCTAATATCTATCTCTTCTTATTTGTTCTGTCTGAACAGCATCTCTCCTTTTTCCCAATGAATATGACCTCGGTACATAAGTCTGGAACGAACACACACACACACACACACACACACACACACACACACACACGGAGAAAAAGAGAAGCAATCTGATTACCCAGCATGTTACGTTTATTGCCCAGGGTCACTGTTAATTTTAGCGATAGGTCATACAGGATGAAGTCCTATAAGAGCCAGGAGCTTTTTAATTGCATTGCGTGCCACTTGCTTCTTCTTGTTGTATCTATGACGACTTATTGCTTCATGGTGGATAATGTCCTTTTCCCCTGAATGTCATAGAGACTCATTCTACCTGTACAGTCTGTCTTGTTATTTATTCTTCAAAAATTACAGCATAAGCAGTTTTCACAGAGTTCAGCAGTCACTACAGAGATGACGTTGGTGTTTAGAAAGGAAGTAACTATCAAAGCTTTGTCTATTCATTTATTAAGGAAAGAAAAGGATTGGAAGAAAACCAGCCCCAAAAAACCCTATCCCATCGCACCTTTAGTCATGTTTTTTTTTTCCTTTCTGGAAATGTAGGTTAAGTTTATCAATTCTGGCATTGTAAAAGTGAATGAATTGGCATGACCTGTAGAAATCACAGGAAACACTCAAAATTTCTTTAGCCAGCTGTATATCAAGCATACAGTGGAAAAAAAAAGCCAGTGGAAAGAGAGTCGAAAAGAAGGGCAAAAGGCGAAATGGTTTGTGTCCATTTAAGAAAAAATCAATAATAGTATAAAATTGATTTAGTGCTTGTCATAAAACATAAGTAAGTGCTGGAAAATAGAGAAAATTGAGTCTCAATTTAATCTGCACAAAAGCCACACTGTACTGATGAAGTGATCTGAGGAGAGAGCTACATAAAACCTAAAGACAGATACTTAATTGTCATATTAAAGACTCTCTTTTCTGCCTGCTGGAGTCAAGGGCTAAAACACATTAATCATGTGGATAAGGGGCATTGAAATCAAATCTCAATTAAAATCTGTTCAATAATGTCTCTAATATGTTTTTCAAGCATTAATTTTTTCCCATCGATTCTATATCCCATAAATCAGATATGTTGCAGTGCATGTAATAGTTTATGGAGGATAGGATTATGGTTTTATGAAGTTAATGCAGCAGAACCATTTAATTTACACAGGCTAAAGTTTTATGTCTGTTGCTCATTTCTATTATTTTCTTCGGATAAAATTCTTTGGCCTATAAAATAAGGGGGGGAATGGTTTTGTTTTGTTTAAATCTGTTCTTTTTCATTCATTTCAGATGCCATGGTGATTGCTGAGACAGATTATTCTTACTTTTTACTTTGCAAGATTAAACAAAGGGTTTTTTTTAAAATAAATGGGACAACATTTTCTGTTTTTCAATGTATCTACATCTTTTTAAAACAGGAAGATTTGAAAAGTCATCTACACAGCTGAGCACCTTCACTGATCCCAGAATAGTGTGAGAATTGTTGAGATTACTGGAGATTATTCATGTAAAGGAATCTATGCATATCAAAAAAAAAAAATTCTCAGGCAAAGCAGTGGCTAAAAACATGGATTCAGTACAGTTTGCTGATTTTGTTCTGAAAGTGAACATTGTAGAAAGATATATAATAATTACTAGTGAAATCCCAAATGGTTTAGATATATCCCAGCCCTATAAGATGAGTTGCGGTGTGAATGGTAGGCCATATATTTTATATTTAAAACATTTTAGGCTCTGCTCTTGGAATATACTTATCTGTCTATTTCAGGGGTGTCAAATTCATGTCGTCACGGTGGTGTCACGTGATTATTGGGACCTTTCCCCCCCCCTTTGCTAAACCAGGCGTAGGCAGTGCGTGATGCATGGAATTTGACAGTCCTGGTCTATTTCCTAGCTGAGAGAATCAGCATTGTTCAAAGACCTTTCTGTTATCACATGGCCAACCTGGCTATACGTCGAGGTAGTATTTATCTACAACTCTTTAAAGCAGCCGCATCTCTTTGTAGGATTGCAGGGTTCCTTGCAATCGAAGTGTCACATGATTTCAGGAAATGGCTTTCAGAAAAATGTTACCATTGTATCCTTATCAACTATGAAGCCCTGTTTTGAAATGAAATCTGAAACGCTGCAGAGTTCTAATATTTTTACGCCCTTACCAACCTGTGCGGTGCAGACTATAGTGCAGAATGCTTGCTATCCTGTGCATTAATATATGGCGCATGGTGGTGGTAGAGATTCGGACCCTCACCTCTCTCCAGGCCTTCCGAAAAGCCGTTAAAACCTGGCTGTGTCGGCAGGCCTGGGGTCGATGAGTTCCCTTCCCCTCTCAAATCGTGTGGCTGTTGGTTGTTTTAAATGCCCTGTACTTTTTGTTGTAGTTTTTGTGTTTCCCTTCCCCTCCTTGGGTTTGTGCGTCGCCCTGAGTCCCGTTGGGAATAGGGTGGCATATAAATAAAATGAACCTCGAACCTAGTGGTGGTGGGGAAATCTTAGCTCTAGTTTGAGTGTTCTGGTTGAATATTAAAATCCTTTTATTAAAAAAAGAAAAAGAAAGAAAACAGGAAGTACCTTTGCAGGAAATCCTGGGCAGAGTTTTTAATCAGCTTCTTACACAGTGTCCTTAAATCTTACAGGAGTCAAGAGTATTAGCCTAGAACTACTCCAAAGTAAGTGGCTTGAGTGCTGAAGCCTAAATGGCAGAGCCTTAATTAGATGCAGGCTGATTGCTTAAGACCCTTTTTATGACAATGCAAGCCTGAATGGCACACATTTAAAAGCCCCAGCAGTTCCATGCAAAGAACTCAAGTCTCACGAGTGAGCCAATTATAAATCATAGTGTAGGTGAACTCATTCTCTCCCATTCACTGGAGTGGATTCAATGTCATTAATGTTTCTACAACTGATATCTTTGAAAGGAGTAAGAAGGTTCCCCCTCCCCCATATCTCATTAACATTACAGAGGAGAACTGAAATTAATTCAGTGATGGATCACTGCTATATACAAGAGAGCCAATTCATTTTAATAAGTTCTTCCAGAAAATCAAACCATATCTTCCACCAAAGGGCTTGCTAATCCTCTGTGGTGTCTTGTATTGACCTCATTGGCACATACTTGCTATTGGCTGATGTTCTACCACTGTTAGCCTTAAATCAGCAGGCGTGAAATTTTAGCTGAGAGCAAAACGTGCCAGAATCCATCCTCAGAGCTCTCTCAACCTTTCATCACCCAAATGTTGAAGTGCAGCGCCAGACGCAGCAGATACTAGCAATGGAGATTGAAGGGTTTAGATCTAAACAAAAAGTCACTTTGCATGTTCTCATGGAATTAAAAATCATTTACAGTAGGTTTGATTTGAAGGAGCTTCTAAAAACAAAAGCAAAAATAGATGGTTGAATGGGATTGTATACATTCTTATCCATTTAAACTTTGAAAAAGTATGTGGCATCTTCTTTGTCAATCAGCAGTATTCATGTCTGCTGAATTCATCCCAATCAATCAATGCATTCTATTAAAACATATATATATATATCATTTTGTTCCTATTTGTTTATTGCAATGTTGGTACATGGTACTTACTGGTATGAGGATGGGGGAAGTGAGGTGATGACCGTAGATGGATCAGGGCAGAGATTCTTCAAGTATAAAGTATAATTCTTCAAATATAAAGCTTTTTTAAAAAATAAAATAAAGCAAAGTTACAATTGCAAATTATTTTAAACAAAGTTGTTTCTAACTTTTACTAAGTGAAAAGTTTGATTTACAATAATATCTACTAGCAGATGGCTTCCAGCTTGCCCAAGTTGCCAAGGGATGATGGAAAATTTTAATCAACAAACCTAAAGGGTTAGGGTTGAGGAAATATGGTACCAGCTGCTGCAAATATTTCCTTATGATGTTAAATGGGACATGAGATCTCAAGGTGGAAAGATATGTATGTGGAGCTGAACATTTCTATTAAGATTTCTTCCCAGATGTTAGATATTCTAATGTGTTTTTACCACACCACTAGGCAGAAATAGAAATAAAGAATTAAATATCATCCTTGAATTATTTCATCTGTATATACGCTATATCTTCTAGTTTTGTTTTATTTCATAGGAAGCATGTTTAAGACAAACCTATTCACAGCCATGGGATATGGGGAAACTTATTACACAAAAATATTATCATTATCATGGTTTGTTGCACAGTCAGCTAGATGTTTAGACAGGAGTTGGCATTTTAATCCACTTATTGAGTCCGTCCCAAGGAACTGGGATGGACAGATGCTGTTGTTGGATGGTGTTAAATCTACTATTGCAGGATGTAAGTTGTTCCAAATAAAGCTGCCTTTTGCAATTTACTTATTGTGGTTTTGTCACTGCTGATGGTGTTCAAGTGGCGCTGCAGAAGTTTTGGGGTTGCACCCAAAGTGGCTACTATTGTTTGGTACTATCTTTGCTTTCTTTTGCCACAGTCATTCTATTTCTATTTGCAAGGCTTTGTATTTGGTGATTTTCTCCAGTTCTTACTTTATTCTTCTGTTTCCAAATAGTGCTATGTCCATTATTCAGACGTTTTTTTTTGTCTTATTGGCAATGGTTAAGTCTGTGGTATTATGTGGCAGGTGCTTGTCTGTTTGAATTCTAAAGTCTCAGATCACTTTAGCTTCTTCATTTTCAATTACTTTCTCTATTTTGTGGTCCCACCAGTTCTTGCTTGCAGGTACATTTCTTGAAAATCTTGCAATGCACCATTGTTACTACTTTGTCATCCCATTATTTGTAATCTCTCTGCGATCTCCTTGCAGCAGCTAACTGTGGCAACTACCGTTTTTTTCAATGTTGTAGATGCGGCATTTCCTGTCTGTTGCTGTCTTTTCAACTCTGGCTTTGTATGCATTTGCTCTTAAGGTTTGGCCTTGTGCAGCCAGAATTAGCCCCTCAGTCTCTTTCTTCAATTTTCCTGCTCTTAGCCATTGCCAGGTCTTATTATATATTTTGCCTGCTTTTTTTTAAAAAAAATGTACTGGCCAGGTAATATTTTGTCTTCCCATGACTCTTGTATTCTTCATTTGGTCTTCCTTCTAGGCCAATTTATTGTCTCCAGTACTCAACCAGCCATTATGGTATACTTCAATGCAGTTTCTTCAGTGTCCTTCAGATAGTCTTCCCATCCTTTGTTTCTCTCCAACTCTTATTGTTGTTATTGTTATTATTCGTAGCAATAGTCATTGTTGTTTGGGTATTGAGTCTCACATCTGATGTTGATCAATTGCTTTCCTTCATGGTTTGAACCCTATTTTGAACACCTGGGATTTATAGTAGTGTCTAGTTATGTGGAAAATGGTCAAGACTGCAGTTTTTTTTAAAATTGGACTGTTGTGAAATTGTTCCAAATTATTTATAATCCCTTGTGGTATGGCATCTAGAAATTGAATAAAAACTGTCAATGATGTCTTTCAATTTTTTGCTATCCCACTTTGCCTAATTTAACATTTTCCAGTGCATCTTGAGTATTAGTACAGTTTTATAATATTGCTGTTACTAATTCTTTTATAATAGTATTTCATTTTCATAGTACTCAGTTCAGCTCAGTTTCCTGCTACAATATTTCAGCTTATTTTATTTGATGGCTGCTCCTCTACAATCACTCATTTTCAGTGGGCAAAGGGGAGCAATTGCTGGGCATCAAATCATCATCAAGTAAACCAGCTTTGACACTAGTTAAAAGGGAGATAGATGGTCAGTTGAGTTCAATGGAAAATACCCTCCTAAATATCTGGGTTTTTTTTTAAAGGGAACAGCGCAATAGCACATTTCTTCTGTGTCATCATTTGATTACACATGTTCACCAAAGAAGAACCGAAATATTATGGAATAGAGATTAAAGAAGGAACATACAAAAGAAGAATTTAACTTGTTCAGATTCTGGCATTGGCATTTCTTTTTACATATGGCAGGCAAATTATGAAACTTGAGCGCAAGTTCAGAATTCCCATTTTTCCAGGTTTTCATATTCCTCTTGTAAATACACTTTGTTTTGTAATTCTGGAAAAAACCCCTCACAAATGGAGATAATATAAGTAGTGCAAAGATCTAAATGCCAATTATTACTTTATGCAATAAAATACCAGCTTGTTCATTTGAGATGGTGGCATTTAAGGCAGACTGTAATCGTTGTAGCCCCAAGTGTGCATATTGGCACACTTATAGAGCACTAGATCTCCTTCAAGAATTTCTTTGGCAATCGTTCAGCAATCTTGCTATTTCTCACAATCTAGTCAGTAATACTAAAATGATCAGAAACCATCTGTTAATAATGCCAATCCTGCTAGTGTAACATCATAAAGCATACATCTGCAGATGTGTATTGATATGATAATATGATATGAATGATAATCAAAACTTGGAAATTGTTGCATATTTACCAAGGATAAAGTTTCACCGAGCAGAGTAGAACTTGCTCACTCACTCAAAAAGGATTGTCCTGAGGTGCCTCTGCCAGTGAAAATGGAGCCTGGGAGGGCTGCACACAGCCTCCCTGAGCTCCGTTTTCACTGGCAGAGAGCTGCAGGAGGCTGTTGCAGCCGAAAATGGAGCCTCAATGAATGATATCGAGCTGGCCATGCCCCCCTGATCATGCCTCCTCGGCCGCCCAAAGTCAAACACAATCCTGATGTGGCCTTCAAGGAAATCAAGTTTGACACCCCTGCTTTTGAATTATAAATAAGACCAGTTAACACAAGAGACTGGACAGGTAAGTGATAGAACCTCATTATGGAAGTGCCTCTGTCTTCTTTTGACTTTCCTTTGAAGCAAACTTAGATTCCTTTCATTTCATGGCATCTGATTTTTCTTTTCAATGGTCTATGAAACAGGCCTTTCTGTGGAAGGTAAATTAGAACCAGTCAAAGTGAATGTAGGCTAGTTTGTGTCAGCTTTAAGACTTGTGCTTTTAAATTGATAGGAATAATAAACAAGGAGTGGGGGGTGATTATAGCCAGTATTCATAATACAATTCAATACAATGTGAAAGTCTGCTGCTCAAGTCCACCGGGGGTGATTGGTACCAAAACCTTCAGAATGGGCTATCTTAAATGTGTTAAGCAGAAAGATGAAAAAAAATATTGCACACAACATTCCAAGTTCAAAACTGAGGCAGAGTAAGGAAGAGAAATGCAATGATGACGGATTTATTGAAGAAGTTGCACATAGTAGTGGAGTGCCTTCTGATTTTAATTCACATGATGCTGTTCATTACCCTTGGGGTTAAAATTTAGTATTTTAAATAGCTTTTAGCACTATTTATTTAAAATCATTTTACTATAATATGACCTGTGTTTAAACAACTCATACAAATGTAATGTCCCAGGAGATGCCTCGCTTTTCTCGGAAAAGGAGAAAAACCTGAACAATGTTAAATGCTAAGTATTATTCAAGGATCTAACACATTTGCAAATGTAAAATCAGTTCATTAGTGCAAGCAAAGAATGATGAAGGAATGAATTAGAATGTGGCACTGAGAACAGTCAGTGGGAATGAAATTACTTTATTTACTTTATTAGTGGAATTTGCTACTAAATATTTTACAGTGTAGTTCTGTTCATGTTCACTGAGAATTAAATTCTATTAAGTTAAGGTATGCCCAAGTTAAGTCTATATTGGATTATAGTCTTAATGATGGAGTTGTTAGTCATTTTACAGAAGATAAATTGGGATTGTCTACATGATTTACACAAAATGCGTAATTGTAAAGAGTACTATTCAGGGCAAGTTTTGTTAAGCATAAAATATTTATCCTTTCCTTTATCTTAATTAAAATGCTTGGGAATGCTTTTAAAAAATAAACATTTTTTTTTCATTGAGTCACTGCTGATTCCCGTTTCTGTGTAAATTCTCTAGACTATTTAAATTACCAGTGAACTTAGATGTTCCTGCACTGGCATAATTTTTTCTGAATATTGAAGGAGCATACTAATACAGTAGTCAACAGTTACATTTCAAATCTTATCTTAGTATGTACCTCTTTGCTCTTCCTCCTAAGAAGAAGAAATTATTTTGATAACTCAATATAACTATGGTCCAATTAATTGTAAGAGAGTAGAATGCTTTGAATAAACATTATGATACCATTAGAATGTCTTGCTAAGATAAGATCTAAGTTTGAACCTCACATGATCATGACGTCAAGCTATATATACAGCTGTGAACTACTAGGAAAAAATGTAGAATTGTCCTCCTTAGGAGGAATTCAGCTGAAACAAAGTCCAAGGGACAAGCAAAGGAGTTTGGGCACTGAGCTAGTTTTCAAAAGGGAAACTCTCTTCATTCCAGGAAGTTGGTTTGCAGACGCTCTCCTTTTATGACCTAAATTCCTTGTTATATTCCACCTTAGGTTCCTCATGGTAACTTCTTAGCATCTTCTAAATCAAGGAATTGCAGTACTTCCTTTTCAGAGGGTTTTTTTGGAAATGAAAGTTTAACAACAGGAGTATATATGTAATAAAATGAAATAAACATTTTGGTGTGACATAGTTTTTCATGATTATTAATTGCTCATTAAGGATACCTTGCCAATCAATTTTCATGATTATTAATTGCTGATTAAGGATACCTTGCCAGACACATGAAAGCTACATGTGACTTCTTTGGTATTTATGATACCATTTGTTTTGGGGTTAACTGGTCATTTACTAATTTGCAAATTAGAGTTTTAAATGTAAGATTCTGAAATATATAAGAATTTCAGGGTTTTCAAGCTAAAGACCTTACATGTATGCCTATAGAGCAAGGCTGTTCAAGCTTGCAGCCCGCAGACCAGATGCGTCACACACTGGCCACGCCCACACACAGTTTAGCAAAGGGGAAGAAACTCCCAATATGTCACGTGATGCCTCCATGACGATGTTTGTTTGACATCCCTGCTATAGAGAGTCATGATTAATTTTCATTCCCTACCAAATATACTTTTGGTAACAAAGCAACATGATGTGTGACTAGTGTTTTCATTAGAGTAAAGTTCAAATTTGTTTTTAAAAAAGGTCATTTATTCCGTAGTCTTTTAGCCTAAAACACGTATTAAACTTTGTAGTAAATTAAAGGAAGTATTTGGGACATTTGCACTTCCAGTTTAATTTACAGGCAAGGTCTTCATGCTGAATTTATGATCACAAACTTTCAAGTTTTTTTCATTGTTTCTGAAACAAAATAATAAAGCGTGGGGCAATACGAAGGATGAAACTACAGGTGGAAAAGAGATATTTTTATGTGCCATGGTTAAAATTTAAAAATGTTGAATTGCTATGAGAAAGAAATCTAAGTCTGAGGATGGGTTCTGATATATGTTCTTCATATGCCTTAAATTTCTAGGGAAGAGAAAAACATAAGCACCAAGCAAAATAACCTGAAAAGCTTTTAAGTTAAAGGTAAACGTTCCCCTCACACATATGTGCTAGTTGTTCTTGACTCTAGGGGGCAATGCTCATCTCCATTTCAAAGTCGAAGAGCCAGGGCTGTCCAGAGATGTCTCTGTGGACTAAATGCCAAAGGCGCATGGAATGCTGTTACCTTCCTACCAAAGGTGGTTCCTATTTTTCTATTTGAATTTTTTACATGCTTTCGAACTGCTAGGTTGGCAGAAGCTGGGACAAGTAATGGAAAGTCACTCTGTTATGCGGTGCTAGGGATTTATGCCTTACTGTGGCCTTAATATGCCATAATAACTAACATAATAACTGCTAGGTTTAATTGAGAAGGTGAGCAACATCATTTTAATTTCAAAAACCTTCAGGCAATTAATTCAGATCATTGGGGAGAGATATGTCCATTTCATGACAGCCTAAAAAACTGAAAGGAAAGAGACACAGGGAGAAATGGATCACAGAATAGAAGATAAAAATCAGGGATCCATGTCCACCTTTTGCTCTTTCCTTATCTAAGCCATGACAAATTATTCATGAAAATGCGGGATTCTCATTAGAAATATTTCCTACCTATAGTTTGAAATATTGGCCTACTTGAGTCCAGTTAAACTAACCAACTTATTCTACTTGGTTTGATTTCACTGAAAGTTTCTTTGTTTATCCAATGACATGTTTTGACCTATTGGTACTCAGAGAGTTCATAATTCAGTCACGAAAGAAAGCCCTGATTTTTTGTCAGAAGTAAGCATACTGAAAAAGAATCAGTAGGTTTAATTTTTTTCAAAAAAAAGAGGTTGAATTGTCTTATAAACTGTAACCAGCTCTTCAGATCATTTGTTCCTTTGTGCATCATTCAGTGATGATTCAGCCAAAGTTAAACATTCAAAGCCCCATTGATTTCAAAGGGAGAAGAAGTTAAGCACGGCTTTCACAGTTTTATGTGCATTTTATTTCATTTTTATCCAGCCTTTCTTCCATAGAATGCAGGCAACGCGCTAAAGATTCCTAGGCAGCAAAATTCAGGTAAAGGCTCTATACGAAACTTGTTAAGCGTTTGCAAGGTTTTTGCATTCTGATATTCTGTAGTTTTGTGAATCTATGGGCAGTTTCTTAATTGCCTCTTGAACCTGTGCAATGTTATGTTTATGAATGCAGATAGTAATAATGAACATACATACTTTGGATGTTCATAAATAGTTTCCGTTCCAAATGGTATTATTTTGTTATTAGTAATGGTACAAAATAAAATAAAATAAGTGGGAACAAGCATTTTGGTGTATCAGATAAACTACATCCCCTAAAGTCTTTCAAATATCTCACAATTTGAATCTGGCTAATTTGCATATGAAAGATCACCCTGTTTGTTGAAAATAATAGTGTTTGATACATTGCTTTAAGCCAGAAAAAACATAATATAGACTGCTAAGATCATTGTGTCTGGAAGAAAAATTAAAAACATTTTTTTTAAAAAAATGTTTATGACCTTTCCCCATTCATTTGCACAAGATTCTTTTTTTTTAAATAGTAGAAACACTGCTGACAATACAACACTCATTCACATTTTACTTTTTTTTAAAGCCAATTGCCCAGGTTACCTGGTACAGTTTTAATAAGACAGAAACATCTCGTCTCTGGTCGATACTGAATATTTTAATTTAAATCCAAGTTGTTCTACTCTGTCTAATTTGCAATGCATTTCATTTTTTCAATTCTCTCCCTTTTTTAGACCAATTTCAAATCATTGTGTCTGTAACCTTGGCTCTATTTGTGTGCACACATTGAATCTTTGTTAGGATCCACAGGTCCAGATTTCAGGGTGCTTCCCCCCACTGACAAATAAAGAGTTTCTGGTACACCAAACGGCACATGACATCTTCCTAATAAATTCACATGACAGTCATGAAACGCTCCTATAATCAGTGACATGGGATGATTTTCCACTCCTGACAAGCCCTTGTATTGAGTATGATAACAGTTACTTTGTCTTCATCCAGCGTTGGAGTATAATATCAATCCGTTTGATGATCCAGCAAACGAAGCCCAACACTTCTGTATCAATCTTCATAGAGAGCTGCCTGTTGTCTAACAAAAAACCCTGAAATGAGATCATTCAATCACTTTACCAGCTAGGCAAGGCTTCTGGTACTGAAGAGGTTTAACTCCCTGTCACTTTCTTTCAGATTTCTTTATAGAATAAAACTAGCATCCCTTCATCATCGAAGGAGAAATTATAGAGGGGAAAAAACCCTCTAGAGAAAAATAACAAAAAAGCAAATGTATATAATTCCAATGGGTGCTTTCGTTTTTGTTTATAAACTGTGTGTGCATGTGTGAGCTCAACCAGCACTTATTTCTCCTGTTCTTGCAGGGGGATCAGAGGTAACATAAGACAATCTTTAAAAAAAGTTTGTTTTAATTGTTTTAATGTTTCAGCTTTCCTAATAGGATAAATATATTTTACAAATACAATTTTGTTTTAATGCATTGCCAACATTTCTAAAACATTGGAGACTAACACACAGTTGCTCATTTTTCTTTAAACTGATACACATATGGAGCTGTGCTTTGTCTTTGTATGGTGATACAATCCTGATAACCCAAGCAGCGATTATATATTATTCTGGAAAAAAGATTCATTTATCATGTTTATATGCTGCCCATCTCATAAGACATGACTCTGGGTGATCTACTATAAATACAGTCACACCTGAAAACAGGAGAACTAGTAGGTTTAGAATAATTATTGTGTAAGGGTTAGCGGCTCACTGCTTATGTATTTCTTGCAGTGGTTAAATTAAAGTGAGCTGCTTTCACCTCCAGTTATCTTTCAAGATATTAGTTCTGAGCACGGATGGGAAAATAGCTCAATCCTAAATCATTTCCATTTCTAAGAGAGCTGGTGAGAACATCACTTCTGCTGACTCTTTTGCTTGCTATTCATACTTATTTGCCCTTCATACCCTTCGTGGTTTCATCAGTCATATCTAGAACTGTAACTTTTTTAAAAAATTAAAAACAAAAACAAAATATACCAAGAACAAAAAACTTGAAAGTTCCACAACCCCCATCACTGGGCCAGTCCATGCCATGTCTCTCTTTGTTCTATTCATCCTGCGCATAGGTTCAAAACTATTAACTTGTTTTATTATTTGAATGATAAAATTGTCTCCAAATGCAGGCACTGCTTATTTTTCTTAGCTTGCTTTCCTTTTTACCCCCAAGAATAAATGGGTTTCTAATAAAAACTGATAGTATATCACTTGATCTTTGATAATTTATGATGATCCCTACCAAGCACTGTCTCAACTTGATTCTCTTGCCTGGTCCATTTCCATTATAAATCTCTCTCCTTCTTTTTGGATTGCTACATTTGCCTTGTTTCCCTAAGACAAAGATTTAACATTATGTTGTCTGTTGGGTTCAACATCCACTTCATGTAAAGTCATAATTTTCTATTTCTATTTGAAGTCTAGTTTCAATTAAGTTATTGTTGGATGGTCTTTAAATGTAGCCAAATCTACATTTTTGTCCAGTCTTGTCCAGGGAAACCCACTTCAAAGGGTTGTTGTTATGAGGAAAATAGGATCAGAAAGACTCTTATGTATACATGCTGCTTAGTTATTTATAAAAATAAAGGTGGAAATAAAAATTGAATAAATAAACAAATATTTTTTTGCCCCATAATTACTGTGCAGTCTCTGCCATCAGGTCAGCATTTAGATCTATCATCCTGGGGTTCTTTATTAAAACCATTATTCTTCAGGTCATTTAAGCAGACAGAGGCTTTTACCTTATTGAAATTCATTATCAAAATTTAGAAGGTAGAGAATACACTTTTCTCCTCATATATTTCTCATATTTTTCAGAGTGAAATAGTGGCTGACAGGCAGGATATTAGTACTTGAAATGCTTGAAATTCTGTCCTACTGAATCATTATTTGTAATATATATTATTTGTAATATATCATTATTACAAATAATGATAGATAGATAGATAGATAGATAGATAGATAGATAGATAGAGATAGATAAATAGATAGATAGATAGATAGATAGATAGATAGATAGATAGATAGATAGATAGATAGATATTGGTAGATAGATATAGATATTAGATCAATAGATATATATGATATATATCATATACAAACACAAACAAACATATATATGCGAACACACATATATACACACATAGTAATGCAGTATGTATATACACATATACATACATACATACATATATATATATATATATATATATATATATATATATATATATATATATATATATATATATACCATATGTATATATGTATATACATATGAGTGGTGGGTTTCAATTTTGTTTACTATTGGTTCGCTTGTGCACACGCGCAAGCTCGTGCACACATACAATGCTTCTGTGCATGCGCAGAAGCATCTGGGCGGGTGGGTGGAGACTCTGTGCATGCGCAGAAGCATCTGGGCGGGTGGGTAGTGACAGCTGCCACTACCGGTTCGCCCGATCCAGGCTAAACCGGGAGCAATCCCCCACTGATACACATGTATATATAGTATTTATATACAGTATATGTTGTATTTGTGCTGATAAATAAATAAAGGGAGACTAGTATAGATCTATTTCAAGCTATTTAGCTCTCATCAGCTAGCCATACCCTTACTGGGATTACAGTATATATGTATATACTCCATGTATCACTTTTGATCAGCATGTAATTGCAGCCTTTCTGTTTAAGTCAAGGTTCTCCAAAGTGGTCAGTATCGACCTCAAGGATCAATAGGACTATCCATTAACATTGTTGTTATTATATGTAGCATTATTAATGAAAGTAGTCTTATTAAATTATTTTCATATAATAAATATTTGGGGCTCAATGTACAGTCTGAAATTTCATTAAGGGTCAATGAGCTGAAGAGTTTGAGGACTCTGGTCTATGTTTTAATCCAAGTGAAAACTGGACCAAATAGCGCTTATGTTAGAATGTTTAAAATCATTTAAAACTTATACTAATACTAAATTCTTTGAAAAGAACATTGCAGTTTGGAATATTCCCACTTACATGAACATTCTAGGAAGTAGCAGAATTTTTTCCCCAAAGAAATGTTATAAGTGTACCAAGATTTGAAACGTGTTTGTTTATGAAAAGAAAACAAGGTAGCACTGGGTCATTTAAAAATCTTCTAACATAAATGCACTTTAACTGCTTTTGTTTTATTAAGAATAAATACCCATGGCTATTGTCTTCCCCAGATTATGTGACAGCAAAATCCAGTAAATTTGTTTGGATTCTAGACAGTTTTTAAAAATCCTTACTAAAAACAGATTAACTGTGATCAGTCTCTAAACTATAATATTTCCACATATTTCAGTGCTTCCTTGCTTTCTCATGCATTGATCTATCAACCATCCAGCAGCAAAGGAGATAAAGGACTGATATAAAAAAAGAAACCAGGGAATGTTAAATCAAAGTTTGAAACATTTGGACAGGACAACTGTGATCACGGTTTACTGTTCTTTTTACCTCTACCAAAAGAGTTCTGAAATAATAACATGTTTGTGAACTAAAACAACTGTGCTTAAAAAAAATCCCCCAAAAATCATAGTGCAATATACAATTTAAAATAGTTTACATGGTAATGATGCTATACAGCGTTGTCAAAAGCCTATAGTATCATCAATGCTCAGAACATTCATCACTGGCTGCTGCTATAAATTTCTTTTCTTCTATAACAACCTATCTTTGGTAGTTTCAAAATATGAGGAAGGCGCTTTGGGAAGAGTTCAGACTTCATGTAGTGGGGTTAGCACAGGGGTGTCAAACTCCCATTATCATTGTGTTGTCACATAGCATATCATGACTTTTCCCAGCCTTCACTAAACTGGGCATGGGCGTGGCCAGCCCGTGATGCCTCTGGCCTGCGGGCCATGAGTTTGATACCCCTGAGTTAGGATTTAAAATCAAAACTGGCCAAGAAATGGGTGTTGGCTGTCTGATCCAGGGGAGTAGCTTCAAAGATTTGTAATTTATTACATTCAGGGTTCAAGTCCTGCCTTTGGGAATTGGACTGATGCCAATTTGCTGATTGTAGCAGTTCCTTGATGGAAAGCAAGCCATCTCAAATTGTCTACAAAATTAGGTCTACAGTTTTTAATTCTTTCTATGCTTCTAATTTTTCTTCTTCCTTTTAATAAAGAAGGATCATCACTTCAGAGACATTGAAGCTGAGTACAATTTGCCCTTACCATGAAGTAAGTCACATTAAGTTCAATAGGACTTACTTCAGAGTAGACATTATGCAATTATTTATTTCCCCCCAAGAACACATCCATCACAATATTGGAAACATTAAAATAATAGGATTGTACCTTTGCAGAGCTGTATATCAGTCTGTCCATCTGTATGGCAGATGGGAGGAAATAACTCACAAAGCATATGTCAAAAGTGACAAAACACTTTCTTGGGGAAAAAATGGAACTCTATTAGGACATGGGAACTAATGTATGTGTCAATCCATTAAGATTTAGCATTGGTTTTTTTTTCCTCAAGTAAGATAAAATGAATTGCAAATACATTAACAATTGATCCATAAACCATTACTGAGTGCCAGTAAATTGCATGTGAATGGAATTAGTATTTCTTTGAATCTCTGCTGCTGCTACTGCTGCAGAGGCTTGGTGGTGAGTGAGCTTGCTGCTTTGCTCCTGAAAATCTAACAATCAGTTTTGCTATGTCACCAATTTTTTTCAATCATCCAAATACCACCAATTCAATTAAGCTCATAAACTCCCTACCCATAGTTCTCCAGGATAAGCAGCTCCATTTAAAAGTGAATGTGGACGAGCTTGTGCTGTCTATGTGAAATATTGTTCAATCAACAGCCAAAGTTTTACTTGTCAGTTTTGATATATCCGATAATAGCTGTAGGTTGTTTTGCAATGTCCAATGTTCTGTGAAGATGGGCTTTTCATATTCTTTATTGTTTTTTTCTGACAAAATGTTCCCTGGACTTTTGCAGTTTTGTGAAATGAAACAACAGTAAAAAACAATATATAATTTAACCCTCATAGACCTAGCTGGACTGCCGATAAACATCATTCCCAGGTTCGCAGGGAGTTTTTGGTAAAGATGTAATAAGTTTCTGTTCATTGATCCCGTATAAACATCCTTACTCACGGAACATGTGAAATGGGTGCTAATTTATTTGTATCTCATTTCAGCTCTATTTTTAATCAGGCTATGATGCTGTCCAAATGCATAATTAAGATTTACTGTCATTCTGGATTGTGTGTTACATTGCAAACAATGAACATATACTGCACAATAGACAACATGTTACATACTGCACAATAGACATTTGCAAATAGGAATTCATCCACTTTAATGGCCTTTTAAAAATTCAGATGCTCAAAGATTTATTTCTTAAAATTGTGGCGTTTCTTTGTCTGCCTCCCACAATCATTACTCACATTCCTGGTTTATTCATAGAGATCAAGAGTTTTAAAAACGACAATGTACTATTTAATAATTAACAGTACCTTACAGAATTTTTGAAGCAATTTTTACAGACACAGACATATAGATCGGTGTAAGATGGATTCTGGTATTGGCATATAATAGGAACAGGATGATGGTCTCAAAAAGAAAATGATAATGCTTGTCAAATTCCATGGTAGAAAACAATGGATAAGGAGAAGAGGTGGTATTCAGTCAGTTCGGACCGGTTCGGGCGAACCAGTAGTGGTGGTGATCAGTTGGCCCTGCCCCTACCCTATCTTGTCCTATATTTCCTTCTTTCTGGCTCAGCTGATTCATGCAGCACAGCTGATTTCTGCGCCTCCGCTGTTCTACTTACTGAGGCTGCCTTAGAAGGTAAGCAGCTGAGCTTCAAATTGTTGTATTTTGAACGCTGTGTGCAAGTGCGTTAGGTGGGCGCGCACACAAAGCGCACACTCACCAACCATTTGTTAAACAGGTTGCATCCCACCACTGATAAGGAGGATAGATGTATTTCAAAGAGCCATTTCAAAACCAGTTCAAGATGGTAATAAGCATTTGTACATGCAGTCACTATTAATGTAACCCAGTTTGATGCCACCTAACAAAATGGCTCTGTTTGCCCACTGAGCATATCGCAGCAACCAGAACTAGTGATTCTAGCTGTAGCCTATCAGAAAAGTCAATTTGAATGTGAGGCTCCCTAAAATCTTCAGTCCATTTGCAGGGGTTAACAGGTAAGAATTGATGTCCATACTATGCATTTCATACTATTTGACTCACAGTTAATTTTTTTTTTAGTTTTCTTTTTTTGGTTTTACGGTGAAATTGAAAGCAATTAAAAAGTAGTTCCCTCGGGGTCTATTTAAATATAGATCATGTCATTTCATCTCAGATGGCTGATTTTAAAAAAACAAAACAAAACAAATAAGATTGAAACTATAATATAAAGGCAGGAGAAAGATAACTTTGTTTATGCATTTGTTCCAGCTGGAACTGAGCTCCGGCTGGGTTGCCAAGGTTTGTGAGGGGGGGGGGGGGGAGAAGGTGAAAGTAAAATAAAATTCGAAAAAAGGATAGTTTGAGAAGAGATTAAAGAAACCAAAAGAACAAAATATGATGTCCAACTGATCACTACTCAAACTCTCGGATGCCCTATTGGTAGGAGGGATTTTATGTCTATCTATCATAAAGAAGGGAGGTAGATGGAAGGATTAACTCTTCTGAAATATGTTTTAAAAAATGACTGAAGCATATCAGTGAAAAACTGGACCTTATTATCTGTTCATAATTACTAATAATTCTGTTGCTGCAAAACTGAGTAAAACTCAAAGTTACCTAGGTTGATGATATCGATCAGAAGAAGCTCTTTTAATGACATCTATTCAGACTCAGACTACAATAACACCGAAGAATGAAGCAAATTTTACACCGGCAGTGATTAAATCTACGATATAAAATGTGGTGATTACAAATATATAGTTCCACTCCTATTTTTCCTTCTGAAAAAAAACATTTAATCTCAAAAAGGCATTTTTCAGATGCAGTTTAATACAGGTTTTAAGATTTGGAAGGGTGCAAAATTGTGATTATTATTCCAAGGCTAAATATAGGGAATTGATGTTCCCGGAAATTAATGGCAGGAAAGCCTAGGATATTTGATAGTATTGATGATAACCTGCCTGGATGATTTTTCACCTAGAAAACAGTAATTACAAAATCACAAAACTGATTTTTCAGTTCTGTTAGGAGTATGAATTGCTTTATACCAATTCAGTATTGACTATACAGACTAACAACAGCTGTCCAGTGGTATGATCCTGAATCTTTTCCAACACTACAGTGAAGGAAATGAATCAGGGGTCTTCTACATAAAAGGTGGAGTATTATTATTGAGCTATGGTTACCTTGTCTGCATCCTTCTTTTGTGAAGAGTTAAGAAGAAACAGAAAACTAGATTTAAAATTTCCAGAGAGTCAAGTAAAAATGACACCATTTTTCAAATGTTTGATAACGCTTGCATTTAAGTAATCATAACTTGTCCATATTTATAACTGAAGTCACTTATCAATTACTTACTTAAGAATCCAGTCATAGCTATAGTACGCTCTCCCCCTGCTGTTCCTCTACAACTATACCACATTACCTGAAGATACCATGTTTTCCCGAAAATAAGACAGCATCTTATTTTCTTTTGACCCCCGAAATAAGCACTTGGCTTTATTTTTGGGGAGATCTTATTATTTTTGAGATGAAGGAGGTGGCGAGCATGGTCACCTCATGGCTGCTGCTATGTTGCAATATTTAAGGTTACTTTCTCTTCCTTAAACCTGAACTTTATTTTTTTCCCTAAATCCCAAATGACTATTTTTCTGATTATTATTACTTTTAAATGATTCTCTTGATCTTTGCAAGTTAGCAAAGTTTTATCACTCTATATATGCTCTTAAATCACTTTCTTGGCCAACTTTCTTTGCTCACTTTAAGCTTGGTTAAATAGAATGTTTGTTATCAAATGCAAAGCTAGTGAGAAGAAATACAAAGAATATGTCAAGACTATTCATTTATTCATATTTGATTAGATTTTCTTCTGATGCCATTTAGTGGCCACATTATGGGATCAAGCCACATTCTGCTTCCCAAATGAGAAAGCTTTCTTCTGTTTTCAGTGTATTATGTTTTGATGAAATACTGGTTCCATAAGATAACTTGGTTTGCCACATGGAACATTTTCTGAGAAAATAGGATTTTAGTATTTAGGAAGAAAAATAAATAAATCTGCAACTCCATGAGTTGCATTCATGATCCATAAGAGCAACCACTATTACTATTACTATTGCTGCTGTTGCTGCTGCTGCTGCTGCTGCTGCTACTACTACTACTACTACTACTACTACTACTACTACTACTACTACTATTGCTGCTGCTGCTACTACTTGTAAGCTGCCTTGAATCACTAGGTGCAAACAGGAGGCAATATAAATTTCCTAAAATACATACATACATACATACATACATACATACATACATACATACATACATTATATACAACTACTAGTATTACTACCACCACCACCATCTCCTCCTCCTCCTCTACTCAAGGTGACACAAGACTCTTCATTGTTATATACCTTTATTATTTCTACTACCCACATTTATTGCTTGGGCATTACTGAATTTGAGACAGAATCAAAACTTTTAGGAAATACTAAATTATTACTTGAGAAGCTATTGTGATTTTTCCTAGATTGATATAAAATAAATCAATGGTTTTATTGTTTTTAGCTATCAGCATTTTGCTTCTTTAGTTTGCTGGAATATAAATAAGATGCTAATGAGTACATATTAGTGGATTTTTCTTCCAATAGATCTAGATAGGAAGTTCAACCATGTGTGGCAGTAGAAATGATAATACGATCTTTAAGATTCATCTGTAGATATTGCTCTCAATATAATCAGGATAAAGCCAGATGGTGACATCCAGAATGCTCTGTACAACCTAATGATTGTTAAGATTGAAATCAGAGCGAGAAGATTTCACTTTAAAAAATTACTAATGTCTAAATGTTATTTGGAAAATAAAAATATTTTACTTGTGTGTAAATAGTAACATTGCACCAAACTTTCAGAGCTTTTGAATTGTGTCATGGTTTGTAATTAAAAGTTATTGTTAGCATTATGGTGCCACTAAGATCCTTGTTGGAGTAGCAAAATATATATATTCACTTCTGAAATATTAGCATAATTTCTTGATATTGCCTTTTATAGTTCTGTTTAGTTCAATCTAGTTTTTTTAAATCAACTTCACGTAGATTATTAGGAATGGAAATTACATAAAAATTACTATTGCAGCTCGGATGTTCAACACCATGTGCCATATGATACTCTAATTATACTTAAGCACACATACCATAGCATATGTATACACTGTGTGAAATGCAGGGTTTATATTCCTTTAAATGGATGCCCACACTGTACAACACAATTACTCATTCTATCCTATAACCAAAGATGCATTAAAGTAAATCAAACTTAATTTATAAGCTTTCAAAGGAAAAACTTAACCGAGGCTTAATGCAAAATAATGTGATGGACATATAGGAGCTACCTTACACACAGTAGCAGATACCCTGTTAAATTGTCCGTGGTATTGGGAACTTGCAGGTCATTGACTATCCCAATTTAATTTGGCTAGTACAGGACATTTCTAATAATTAATACTGTAATAACACTTAATGATCTGCACTCATGCAGTCTGAAAAACCAGCTAATAGTGCAGTTTTTAGTGGCTGCACAAACAGTTAGTTTTAAATTCGTCAATCGCTGCTATTTTAGTATCACATCATATAGATGTGGAGGATATCCTGCCCATGGGCCTACCGCTGACCCGGATGGTGTTGACCCAACTAAGCATGACATGGCACGAGAGAAAAAACATTGTTCCTTGGGGAGTGCTGGCTTACTTGGAAATGAGAATGGCCCTGGGAATCAGGATTTAGAGGCAAACCCTTAAATGCAGGGGTGGGGAGGGGTGGACTACGTCTACGTTTTGGCATTGGTTGCACAAAAGAGCAAGGCACTCTAGAATGAGGTGAGTAATGAATTTCAGACTTTGGGCTTCTGGATTCATAATCTTTCCCCATATAAATTCATCTACCTCATATATTCTTCTTCTTCTTCTTTTGTCTGCATTTCTTCTGCACACCTGATGCTGCAGACATTCTGATCACAAGCGAAATTTCATTACACCGAGCCTTACGATTACTCAGTCTATCTGAGTACTTGCAGTAGTTTTTAAAGGTGTCAGATTTCTTTTCAGCTATGGTAGCCAGTTTGGGAGAGGTATGTTTTTTTATGACCAGGCTCTACCCCAGCGGGTTATAGCTATGAAAGGACCCATTTCATTGAACATGCCAAATATTTCACTTCCCCAGCAATTGCTGAAACATCACAGATATGTGGTAGGGATATGACATCAGATAACATCCGTGCCATGAGAGAGGATGGTAGAGTACACAGGACAATTCTATTGCCCACTGCCAACACTTCTGTTCTGCCATTGAGCACATATGAAAAAGTCATTAGCTGTACACAACTGCCAGTGTCTGCAGATTCATATCATCTGTAAGCAGAGCAAATATTGCTACAATCAGGATTATTGCTCTCTATAGGCATCAGTATCTAAATTTTAAACATGAAATTTAAAGGTGTAGATACTATAGGTCATGGATTCTAAATAAGCACAACTACCACAAATTGTCCCTTCCCCATTATTTAAACACATTGGCAGTGCCATCTTAGTTTGTATGGGGTGGCAAGCCATACATAGCAATATTCATAGATCAATTAATTTTCAAGAGAAAAACCATTTTTAAAAAGTATTTACTTTGTGGTGATTTAGAAAATATTCTTCCATCCTCAGATTTATTTATGGAAAAACTTTTTTTCCAATTAGAAACATATCTGTGTCAATCCATATTTAATTAATACATATTTGTTCAAATTAACACACCAGTATATTTAATTGTGTTGTAATCCCAACTCTTTCTAAATGAGTACCATTTTGCCTATAATAAGCTTGTTGGCCTGACAACAATTTATATTTTCACAAACAAGTGCAGTAATGTAGATTCAAGGTGGTCTTGTACCAGGGGTAGGTTCCTGCCGGTTCTAACCAGTTTGGTAGAAGATCTTCCAGTAATCTACTATAACGGTTAGAAGAGGTTTGTCATGGAGTGCCTGCCCCACCTCCTTGCTTGCTTGCCCCGCCTGTTCCATCCCCGCTTGCGGGCGGTAGCTTGTGCGGCACAGCCAACCTCCTATGGGGCCCCATCCGCATGGGGCCATGAGTCTGCCCCACCCAAATTCTCCCACCTACCCTCCACCAGTGCACACCCACCCTCTGGAGGTTGAGGAGGCCAAAAACAGGACGCATGGGCACGTTTTTGGATGGCAGAGTGGCACTGGAGGCCAAAAATGAGACACACAGAGGCCCCCACCACTTCTAAGCCTGCTGCCTGGTCGCCTGCCTGCTCCTTGTATCCATCACATATGAGAGCTGCTGACTCTGCCTGCTGGTAAGTGATCTGGGTTTTTTCCTTTATGCTTTTAATGTTTTTTTTATTTATTGTGTCTAGAATATTTTTAAATGGTTTTATTTGCATGTACTTTGGGAGATTTGTGTGTTTCTGTAGTGAATTCACTACAGAAATAAACACAAAATCTTGCAAAGCTGCCTTGCACCAACCTGGCCTGCCCATAGAAAAGCAGGCACTTTGTGACACATAAAATTAATAACATTTTTTTGCTTTTCTATAGGCAGGCCAGGTTGGTGCAAGGCAGCTTTACCAGATTTTGTGTGTTTCTATGTGATACCTGGTTGTTTAGGTAATTGTGGTTCCTGGTTCTATGAGCTTCCTGGCACTGTCCTTTATAATTTCCCACAATGCCTTGATGGTTTTTATTCCAGTGGCTTTGTCTTTCCTGTTCTTAGGGTTAGGGGAAAAAATGGTTTCATCTGAAGTCTTTTGGGGAGGAAATTGTTATTTTTTGGTGTTTTCCTGGCACTATCATAGTTTGTGTGTGTGGGTGTGTAATGTCCCGCAGTTATCTACATATTAATAATGATCAAGTACTAATAATATTTTCTTATACATTTTAGTGGCCTTTCCTTACATAATTGGTGTTTTCTTTCATACTTTTAGATTTCTAATTTCTGTTAGTTAGCAACTGATGAAACAAATCTCACGTGAAAAAGTATTCGAAGCCTTCTTGATTGTAATTGTCAATTTATTCATTCCTGCACATTCTAATATTTATGCATTTTCATATCTTTGTTTTTCTACTGTTGTGCAAACACAATTCCAGCAGCTGTTAACATGTGTAAAATTAAATATGTATTGTATTCCCTTTGAAATACACAACAAAATATTGCTGGTTTTGAATCCATATCTTGCTTTTTACCATTGCTTCTAACCATGACACCACTAACTCTTGAATAGCTACTGGGTATGTCCTAAGTACTGAACCTAATTCATATATTCCTGTTTTTTGAACTGAGGAATAAATTTCAGAAAAAGAAATCTGTATTGCTCTGTGAGTCTACCTATGACATTCATTCTTGATCTAACATCTTAGATGAAAAAAAAATCTTTCCTGTTTGTTGGGGGACATCCTTCCTAGAAAGACTGTACATTGTTGGGTGAAAACAGAGGTCCCTTCTGTTACCTGTAGTGTAGTCCTCAGCTTACAACCACACTCGAGTCCAATATTGTTTTATTTCTTCTGCAGTTAGTATTATTTAACAGGATGAAGAGGCAACAGAGTATGAGCACTAGGACTGTCATCTTTCCTATGCAAGTAGCTGTTTTATTGCTTTGTGTGCTAGTTTCATCCTTAATATAGTAGTGCAAGCAATTAAAGTCTTCCTTTCTGTATCTCTTTGTGTAGGCCATTCATTGGAGCAAGGTGGTCAGTGGGTGACTTCAACACACAAAAGGACAGTAATCTTCCTTTTCCTCTTTCCTTGAAAGAGCCAAGGTGGCGCAGTGGTTAAATGCAGCACTGCAGGCTACTGCTAGATCAGCAGGTCAGCGGTTCAAATCTCACCGGCTCAGGGTTGACTCAGCCTTCCATCCTTCCGAGGTGGGTAAAATGAGGACCCAGATTGTTGGGGGCAATATGCTGACTCTCTGTAAACCGCTTAGAGAGGCCTGAAAGGCCTATGAAGCGGTATATAAGTCTACTGCTATTGCTATTGCTATTGCTATTTTCTATTATTTTGTGTGCTGGTTTCATCCTAAAGCAGTGCATGCAATGAAAGAGTTCATTTCTGTGTCTCTTCTTTGTGCAGGCCATTCATTGGAGTCGATGATATTGAAGACTGGCAAGGACAGTCATCTTTCTTCTGTAAGTAGCTCTTTTATTGTTTTGTGTACTTATTTTAATCTTATTTAAGTAGTAAGTACACAAAATAATAAATTTCCTTTTTATATATTTTTGTAGATCATCCATTGGGGCAAAGAATTCAGTGACATCATCTTGGCCACTCCCACCCAGTCATATGACTGCAAAGCCACTCCCATCTGGTCACATGACTGTCAAGCCACTCCCACCCAGTCACATGGCTGGCAAGTCACTCCCGCAAAGCAGGCCACACCTACAGAAGAGGTTCCAAAATTTTTTGAAGCTCACCACATAGCAAGTTCTGTAAAGTTTTTGCTCCATATGAATATAGTGCAGGTCATTTCTGTAACTCTCAGGATTCTAGGTAAATTTCTGTATAAGTTGTGAATTTAGAATTGCTGTAAGAACTGGTTCTCCAAAAGTTATGCATGAAACAGGCAAAAATATAGCCTTTCTATCTTTCATACTTTTTCTTTAAAAAGTTTAATCTCTACTTGAGACTCAGAAAGAAGGAGTAATATGTTTAATTAGTTTCAATATGATCTGAGAAAAATAGAAATTTAAATTTTTATTTTTTTAAAAAAATGTGGTACTCCTTACCCTCAGGGATATGCTTGGCACCCACCCTACTAGTATTCCATAAAGCTGTTGCAAAAGTCATTTGGAATTTAATTTTGAATGTTGTTCTGTGGTACTGCCACTTTATTTTTTGCTGAGAATCGCTATTGGAGATATTTTTTAATTATACTTTTTAATTAGCATAGACCACCTACAGTTTTGGCCTCTCATTCATTATTTTCAAATAATAAATAAAATAAATTTATCCAAGCCTTCCTTTTGCATGACAACATTGCATATTATGCTGTCACATAACTGTGCCAGATTACATGACCATTTACACTGAGAAAGTCTTTATTGGAAAAAAAGAAAACGATAGCTTTAATTGTCAATTTAAACATGCTTTCAAGTGCAATGAAAAAGAAAGATTTCATCTCAATAAAATTAACCATGAACTCCACTGACATTTTTGTTTGGCACACCACACACATCAGTTTAGTAGTTAATATTATGACACTACTACTACTATAACTACTCCTGCCACAGGGGAGAAGATCCAACTTCTCTCTTTCAGCCTTCAGGAAAATCCTTAAAACCTGGCTATGTTGGCTGGCTAGCATGGGGCTGGCATGGAGTCTGTGGGCTGGAGGTGGTTGATGCACTAATAGAAGAAGCATCCTGTATGGCCTGGAACCCATCATTTCTCCTCCAAACTCCTGTTTTAATTTTTTTATAATTTTAATTCACTTTTATGTTTATAATCATTGTCGTTTATCCTGGTGTGAGCTGCTCAGAGTTACCTGGACCATGAAATGGATGGCAAATAAATTTGATAAATAAAAAATATATACATATAGATACATACATATGCACATACATACACACTACAGAAACATTAATATATTGAATACAATATCATTGTTATATTTGAAATCCTTAAAACTATTTGGACTGGACCATGTAGGACAGAAGATTGATTTATTCATCTAGTCAAAGATATAACGTGATATGAGGATGATGATTTGTTTTTAAATTACAAAGCAATGGAAACATGCATATACTTGCAATCATACTGCATTACTGAATTAAAATATGAGATGTTCGTTATTTTAAAAAAAAATCAGATAAGAAACATATCTGAAATGGAAATGTTTTGCCAATAGATATAATATTTTTTTAAAAAAAAATACATATTCCCCAGATTATCACTTATCTTGTAATATTTTTGATAATTCAAATTTTAAAGTATTTTTCACAATTCATTTTTGCTGAGATTCTCTTGTTCTATCCCTGTAGATTTTTGTTCAAGCTAAATATTTTTGTGGTAATGGGTGGAACGGTATATGCTCATATGCATTTTTACTTGTCAATAAGCAAAGCATCTGTTTTTAAATATTTATTATTACTAATGATTATCAAAATATTCAATAGTATTTTATTAAAATAAAGGGACGTACACACATGTTTATATGGATCAATCTAAATGTAACCCATATCAGTTATATTGCTCATGCTCAGTTGTAAATTTCTGCAAGTTTTTTGCAAATTAAATAGGACATCTGTATTTCTTGAGAGAATGGCAGTGATCAATTTAGAGAAATATGGAATCTGAAAAAAATATTTCCATCTTGTTTAGCAGTTTGCATAATCACTTCAGTTAGTTAAAAGTATCACCCAAATAATATGACACATTAATTTTATAATTTTAATTAACTTTCAAGGCACAAACATGAAAAATAAAATCTAGTAATAAATTGTCTGAGATATAATAGCAGGGTCAATTTGGAAACATTTTCAAGAGTAGATAGTAGTGCTGTTTCCTAAAGTTTGTCAATAATATATATTATTACATTGAAACAAGATACTCCTGGATGTTTTGAAATTAATGATAAGCTATTAATATGCTATTTTTACTTAGTCAGATACACATTTTACAAAATAAGATAAAATCAAAATAGATGACAGAAGTACCTTCATATCCTAACATTGTATAATTTTGGACTGAATGCATAGATCCATTTTGTTCATTGGCAATTACTATGACTCTTTTAAATTATCCAAGGTTGTCAACATGTGGGAGACTTCTTTGCTATTTTGGATTTTCATTTAAGGATTTTAAAGTAAATACGAACATAGAAAGACTGGTTATTACATTGCAATATATTTTATATTTTCCTGGATACAAGAAAATGCAGATTCTGATCCTACCTGATCTGTGGGACACAAATTACATTTCTTCATCTACAGATCCTGTAGAAGTTACCAAGTTTTGTAGCTTCCATTGCTACCTGATGGAACTCATAGAGTAATTTTGCTGACTTCTCTATGCTTTGCAGCCCTAACTAGATTCTGTGCATCTATGAAGAATATCTGAGACATTCTTTGAGGAATAGACAATCTAGACCTATGAGTGACAGATATTGAGCTGTGATTTTGCTTGTCAGAAGGTCGCCAAAGGGAATCACATTATCCAGGACACTGCAACTGTCATAAATACTAATTAGTTACCAAGCATCTGAATTTTGATCATGGAGATGCTACAAAAGTCGTAAGTATGAAAATGGTCATAAATTATTTTTTTCAGTACCGTTGTAACGTCAACTGTTCACTAAACTGTTGTAAGAAAAGGACTACCTGTAATTTAAACATAAACAAGTTGCAATGGCAGGCATTTATATAAATAAAAGTATACATTGTTAACATTCTAATTGTGCTACCCTGCGTCCAAAATATTATCTATCTCTGCATCTAGATATCTTAGTTAAATAGAGAGTAGAGAATTATGGATATTCAGTGAGTTCTATGGCATCTATTTTTATTCTTCAAATACAACTGAAGTTCATTGGGGAAAAGGGCTCAAAGCTAATTTAGGAAAATGTTTAAAATGAAGTTGATCAGACCAATATATAAACTACAAACTGGGGGTTTTCCCCCCCATAAAAGCTCTAATTTAGTATGAAACTTAATGTGAAAAGACATTATTCTGGGCTATGTTCTTTCTTTTTACTGTGCATTTGAATAAATAAATTGTAAGCTCCCACAACAGAATAACCAGCAGATGTTTCATGATACCAAGTAGTGGTCAAATATTTGCTCCATATGAATGAAATCCATATTTAGTTTCAAATGTCATAAGTTATACAGATGTTCACTTCCATCTCTTTGAATTTGAAAAACAATCAATCAATAAACAAACAGAAAACCAAAACGTCAGTTTGTGATCCTATTTATTTTAAACTGTTTTTGAATTGTTATCTATAATTAGTGGTAATGTATTGAAACTAAGAATGTTGTTCCTTATTAAAGTAGAAACTTTTCTTCTAGGTTAACGTTAGAATTCTTACACCAGCATTTCTCCAAGGATAAAGCAAACTAGCCTTATGGAGTTATTCGTCACTTGGATGAGTTCTAATGCAGGTGTATTTTCCATCTTATCATAAATATAAAAGGCTGCTTCTTTGAGTCATGAAGAATGATCCTTAACCACTTTCCCCAAGTTGGTAATCTGCAAATATATAGAAATTGCAATTCTGTGGATTTCCACAGCTAGCATGATCATAGAGTGAGAAGTTGGGAAAGCCAAACTATAAGAAAAGGAGTTTATTATCACATTCTGTTCTGATTTAATCTGCTGTAGGTTTTTCATCTGGTAGGGCAGAAATCACTAGGAATCAGTGTTATATTTCATTAAGTATGGAAACAGTAAAAGCATAAACAAGAAGGGGCTATATATGAATTTAAAGTATAGCTTTGCATGTAAAAATACCAATGTTCATTTAGAAAGGATCAGACATCATGTAATGCAACATGACAAATAAACTTCTAGCATCATAGCGTGTAATGGGGAAATGTTTTTGTTTTTCTTTTTACTTAAGGCACTGAATTGAGTTATTCAAATCCACAGTTCAATATTACAATTAGTAAGAATACTGGAACATTTTCTGTATCTGGGGCACTTATGCAGGCCCCCAAAAGAAACATCCAATTTGACAAATTGTCTGTTATTCTCATTGGAGAATGGCTTGAATAAAGAATAAAGAGCTAATATCACCCAAAATGGAAAGGGCAAAAAAGTGAGGAGATAGACCTGACATACAGAAATTATGAATTTCAGTGCCCAGATGACAAGAAGCTAGTCTAACATCTTTCCTGGAACTCCTCACCTGGATTTACCCCAAATTTGGTGACTCATCTATACATATACAGATATAATAAGAATCTGGTCACTAATCTACTCATTTTAAGGCTGAAGTACCTTAATATGGACAGCATATTCATGCAAGAACAGTTATTTTAATTGTACTGACGCTATGAACAAAGTTTATCTCCTCCTTCTCCTCCTCCTCCTAATTCTCCTCCTCCTCCTCCTCCTTCTCCTCCTCCTTCTAATTCTCCTCCTCCTCCTCCTCCTTCGTTCCCTGTCTGTAGAAAAACAGTACCTCATGGTTAACACTAACTTGATTCGTCTCCTTAATATATCCATTTTTAAAGTGCTTCTTTTATAGAGAAATATTTCCCAATGTAATCTATCTTCCCCTTAGGGAAAGCTATTATTTTTCCTGTCTGCACATAAAATGGCCTTAGACCTTGTTTGAGAGATATAAAGGAGCTAAAGAAAACTTGATTATCCCTGGGTTTCTTCATGTACTGCTGTGCTAATTCACTTAGACCTGATTTACATATGTATGTAAATAACTCAATAGCTGATCACTCAATGTTTTATCACACAATGGCTTTCAGCGGTACATATGAACCATCAAAAAGCATTGATTGAGAAGATATGATATATTATGATAGTTTTGGTTATTTACAGAAGTTGTTTTAATCATGCAAGCTCACCTTTAGATCATTTTTTTAAGACGTGGATCTTATTACACCATTAGATAGCCTCTAAAGTGGTTATCCCTCATTGTACTTTTATTGTATGCAACCGAACCAGACAGAAATACCTGCAAACTAGGGTAATATCTCAGCTCTGAACATATTTACTCAGAAATAAATCTCTCTTAATTTCAACAGGATTTCCTTTCAAACAATTATGTTTGGAATCGCAGTCTGCTTAATCTGAGCAAAATGTTCAGCTTTTATTCAAGTGATACCCCACGGACATCTATTTCATTTGATATAACTATGTCTCCTTAGGAAGCAATGCATTTTCAATAAATGTGTTATCATATTCCTCTGCCCCTCATCTTTTCCCTCCCACACCACACATGAATCCCCTAAAGTAGCTCAGGAATTCATTTCTGGCATGCCACAGTGTGCTCCTCTGTTTGAAATGCATAGGTTTAGCAACATCATGTCAGATCATTTTTCATAAGCCTTGTTTCCTTGTCAGCATGTCATAGTCAGTAAAGAGCTGCTGGATTAGTACAAATGTATAAACCGTTTTTTTTCCTGGCTTCTATTTTTGTTCTGTTTATTGCTATTTCACCGTGCTTTGTAGCTGTATATCTTCTGTTAGGATGATGGTAATAATGATGATGGTGATGATGATTGCAAGATTATTCTTATTATAGCCGGACAGTTTATGTAACACTTCACTATCTGTCATTGTACAAAAGGTTTGTCAAACTCAGAATCTGTTCACATATATACAGATTGTATTATTATTTTTGAGAGAAACAAAATTAACTTGGTGGTTTTCAGTATCTCAGATTTATTTATATATTCCCTCAAATCTCTCTCTCTCCCCGCCCCCATTTCTTTAAATTTGGCTGTGGAAGATACTTAATGTACCAAAAACAATTTGTACAAGCATTATTTTACCAATTGAAAGTGTGTACGCCTTGCTGGGGTCTTCTTTATCTAACTGTTGCTAATACATTTTCATGCTGAGCTCTTATGGCTTCATTTTACAGTTGAGGAGATCACCCACTCCATGCTGTGTTAGAAATGGGACCCTCGTCACTCAAGTCTGCAGAGTGCAGTTAACATGTGAACAACAAACAACAAAAAGTTACTGCTTTGAAACCTCTTTTGATCCCTTTATATTCTTTGTCAAAAACTTAGTCTCAGTTTCATGGGCCTCTTCATAATATGGCTATGACTTTGTTAATGTTAACAAATTAACATTAGCATATTAAATTAAAAATGTTATGGAGAGAATAACATTTTAATTTAATATGCTAATGTTAATTTTAAATACTATCATCTTTCTATCTATCTGCCTGCCTGCCTGCCTGCCTGCCTGCCTGCCTGCCTGCCTGCCTGCCTGCCTGCCTGCCTGCCTGCCTGCCTGCCTGCCTACCTACCTACCTACCTACCTACCTACCTACCTACCTACCTACCTACCTACCTACCTATCTATCTATCTATCTATCTATCTATCTATCTATCTATCTATCTATCTATCTATCTATATCATCTCTTTAAATCATTTACATGAATTCCTGTCATTCAACAACTAAAAAATTCACAGAAATCATGTGAAAAGTTAGGTTTTCAAAATAAAAAATGATTTTAAAAAGACCAAGTAAGAATATACGTGATTACTCACTAGCAAGGGCACCATTGACAAATTAAACTCTCTGCATAAAAATCAATGTTATGAAATATGAAAAATATGAGAAAACACGAAGAGTGGGTAAAAGTTCTTGATCGTGATTTAATAAAGTTCAACCCACAGATTAACAAGTATACAGTTCTATTATTTCATACGCTTTGCATTTAAGGTATAAGGAAATACTTTTTCAAAATCAGTGAAATCAAAGTATTTGGATTTTAGTAGACTTCATGAAACAATGATATGCATATTTACTTAGAAGGAAGCACTACTGAACTAAGTTGGATTTGTTTCTCTTGAGTAAACTTGCATAGGAACTGAATGTTGATTAAATTTGCTTCAAAAGATAAATATTTATGTTTTAGCTGTTTCTGAATCTGAATTCTCTAAGTCAATGGTCCACATTGGTCTGGTTTCAGGATAATTGATTTACACCCGCAAACACAATTTTTATATCCACAGTATTTCTACTACTTTGATTTCTTGTAGATCTTTGTGACAAGATCAGGCGAGTCTGCAACTTGCAGTTAGTAGAACCAGCTGGAACAATAATTGCTTTGAAATTATGTTCCGAACAGCTGAAACGGAAGGCTCAGCATCAGAGACTCTTGTTTTCCACCCTGTCAATTTTTTGCCCAGCTATGGATTTGTTGTCCTCAGCTCTTGATGATTTCACTGACAGTCCTGTCAGAAAATGATTTTTTTTTTACTCCCCACTTGATTGAGTCCATTCATAGGGTGTAACGCTGTTGAAATATGTCACTCTCAAGCTCACTCATTCAAATGGATATTTTCCTTTGCATTTTATATATCGGTTCTTCCTGTCTAGTCAGTAATAATCTACCTATCTCTATATATTATTTGTTGATAATGCTTTTCCATAAGGTTCAATGGGAAGGTAAGGAAAACAAGAAAAATCTTTCAGTTTTTAATCTGACCTCCTAATTAATTTCAACTTTCTCTTCCATTCCAATATTGACATCCAGGATTTTATGAATTACAATTATAAATTTAAATCTGTATTTGAGACTCAACCCCCCCACCAAATATTTAAAAACAAGTTACCTAGGCTACATGTAAAGGCATTTAGCATTTCATGCTATCTGCAGCTTCATATTCAATTATTTTTATATTTATAGCCCACTTTTTCCTTAAATAATTCAAACTTCTCTGCATGTTCCTTTGAATTTATCCTCAGAGAACCCTTTGAGGCAGGAGAGACAGTAACTGGCCAACAATCAACAACTGAAATTTCATATCCAAACAAGAATTTGAATATGGATCTCCCGATGCCACTCCCTCAACTGTCATTACACTAGCATACAGCCACTAAAATATCATAGTGGTTTTCAACATCCTATTTTCAGGAAATTTACTGCATGTAAATCAAGAAAGTCCTGTGTATTATTCTTTCCCTGAAGCATCCTGGTATATTTTTATTTCCTCACAGCTGGGAATCTCTTAAGAGTTTTAATTTTGTCTCTGAGGAAACTTAAATAAATTTGAGCATAATATTTTAGTGGTATTTTTTTAAAAAAATCTGACAGCATTTGGTCAGTGTTTCTATATCATATATCAATGATATATGATACAGAATCATAACTAGTACTGGTAGCATGTGAATTCATGAGGCAGCTTTTCAAATTCTATGTTTGAAGTCTGCCAAGAAATCACCCCAGTACAGACTATCAAAGTCTTAATCATTCATTCTTTAAAATGTGGAGGAATGTTTAACTTGTTAAATGCAAATTTAAAGCAGACTTCTGAAATCTTTAAATTTGTGTTGATTGAAAGTCCAAAGATGCACAGGGACAATCTTACTTAGAGTATTTTTCGGAGTATAAGATGCATCTTTTTCCCTCAAAAAAGAGAGTGAAAATCTGGATGCATCCAAAACACTGAATACAGCATTTTTGACCTACTGAAACCCCACCCACTTTGAAAAAAGGGATGTGCAGAGGGATTGGGAGGCTTGCAAAGTGCTCCTGAGGGCTGGGGAAGGCAAAAATGAGCAAAAAATGGCCTGCTTTTGCTTGCCCCCCCCCCCCCCGGAGTACTCTGCAAGCCTCCCAAAGTCTCTGCATGCCCCCCTTTTTTTTCCAAAAAATGAAGTGTGCAGAGGGTTTGGGAGACCTGCAGAGTGGAACAATTTTTTAAAAAAGATTTACCTCTTCAAAATCATGGTGTGTCTTATAGTCCAAAAATACAGTAGTTCATAGTTTTTAAAAGTGCATATGAATATTAATTTTTAGAAATCACAATGTTTTAAATTTGAACTCAGAAGTTCTATGATTGAATGATCGATGACAGAATTATTGCCTTAACAACATGACTCTGTATTAAGCAAAATAGTTTTATGAGGACTTATGTGAAGTAGTTATCTGAACTGGGGGGAGTAGAACAAGAGAAACCATGAGTGACTGCTCCTTTGAGGGTGATATATTTGATGTAAAAGCTTTTGGATTTTTGGCATTGTTAAAACCACAAATGAATATTTGGACTTCAATAAAACTACTCCGTCTGAATTATTGATTAATCAAGAAATGTCATCATAGTACATAATTTACCTAGCAAGTTATAAATCTGGTATTGCTAGATTTAAAAAAAATCTGCTGCTGTGGAATTTCATTGCATGTTCAGATATTTAGGGATATATCACCAAATCTATGTTCTCTGTCTGCTATGCCACCATTTGTCACATCTTTCTGTCATTGGCTAATGTCACATGTGCTTTATTTTATAGTTTATATAGATCAAACTGGAGCCACCACAGGGAGGCAGTGAATGCAAACTTTTAAATTGATTGGTTCCTTTACATATATATATATATATATATATATATATATATATATATATATATGTATATATGTATATATGTATATATGTATATATGTATATATGTATATATGTATATATGTATATATGTATATATGTATATATGTATATATGTATATATGTATATATGTATATATGTATATATGTGTATATGTGTATATGTGTATATGTGTATATGTGTATATGTGTATATGTGTATATGTGTATATGTGTATATGTGTATATGTGTATATGTGTATATGTGTATATGTGTATATGTGTATATGTGTATATGTGTATATGTGTATATGTGTATATGTGTATATGTGTATATATGTATATATGTATATATGTATATATGTATATATATGTATATATATGTATATATATGTATATATATGCATACATACATACATACATACATACATATACATACACACACACATACACACACATACATATATACATATACACATACACATACAGATACACATACACATACACACACATATATATATATAAAGTCCTATATGGAACTAAATCGCACTGAATTCAGTGACTTCATTCCAAATGAAAAGGTTTAGGAGTGCAGTCTAAGTAATTACAATAAAAACATTCCATGCACTTGTGTTAAAATTGTCACTTCTTAATTATTTTTGGAAATAAAAAAGTAACAGCAAAAAGCATGAACAAAGATGGCAGAGTCTGACTAGTTGCTATCTATCAAGGCTGTACAGCCACAGAACATCGAAATTAACTTGCAAACAACCCCATCTAAATTTTGAAAAACTGCAGGCAATTAGATTGAAATCAAGGCTTGTTATACATTCAAGATTCACGTATATGCCAGATTTAGCTTTCAAAATGAAATTTAAATTTCAGTACTGTCATTAATGAGAATACAAGTGTCATTCTACTGGATTGCATAGACTGAAATCAATAACCATTATATACATGACATAAATATTAAATGTTGCTATTGTAATTTCTTTTTTTTAAAAAAAAAACAACCCTTGCATGATATGCTTTTACTACCTGATGCCTTCCAGATGTAACAAGATTACAATTTACATGACTTCTGGCTAATATGACCTATATAGGTTACTATGCAATGTATCTGGAGGAAAGGTCAGAGGATTTTTTTTTAACCAGTGTTACTTAATGAGTGCTAACTTTTAAATTCTTATTCATTGATATCTAGATTTTATTTTATTACCAGATTTAGATTCTGAAAATGATAATGTGGTGACAGATTCATTAGATCTTGAATGGCGGAGTCTACCTAATAACAATATGAAGGTATGACTTAAGTAATTTCCTTTAGCGCCAGCATATCCTGAAAGATTTATGCAATTTGTACCACTGAAATGTGTGCTGTGTTATGGAAACAGTTCTGCTATCTTTATAACAAAGACTAGAAGTTTGTTTTTCATACAAAGTTGAGTTGGCCTTCATTCAGACATAGCTGATTGCTGATGGAATGAAGCTCATTATATGTATATTTGTCAGCTACTTGGACAGAAGAAGAAGCTAAGTAAGTAACATAAATATTTTCTCCTTTAGAGTACACTGAAAGGAAATTACATAACAACATTCAATAATTTGCTATTAGATATGTTTATTAACAGCATTGAACTTGACATACTGAAATAATAATTATACAGACAGAGAGAGACAAAAGCTGTAAATAACTTTGGTTTAACCACTTTTTCCAAAATATTTTAAAAATCCATTAACAAGAATAATCATAACATAACTAGTACATAATATCTTAGGAGGAATACAAAAATATATTTAAGAGAACTATATTTTATTTAAAAATATTAAATGGGAATCAGTTAAGAAAATATATTTATCTTAAATATATTTTCTTAAAAATGAATTCATGGGAATCAGTTCCATTTCTCACACATTTTTTTTAAAAAAATCAGAGACACCAATTAATATATTTATGACATCCTTTTCTTTACATATTCAGTTAATTTACATGATGGTAATTTATTCTCACAATCATATCAAATGTGATAGACTGGACTGAGAGGTTGTGATTCATTTGAATTCAAACAGTAAACTGCCTGGCTAAATAGGGATTTCAACCTGAATTTCCTTGGTTCTGTTGAATTACCTCCAATTGACTTGAAATACAGAAAGCCCATTATATACATTTAACAGAAAAAAAACTATTAAATAGGTATATGTGGTTTACCCTAAAAATAGGAATAAAAAAATAATAATTACATATATTGATTCAAGGTTGTCTTATATTTTGCAAATGTTCCAATATCTACTTCAAAACAAAAGCCTGTTAAATGTTAGTGGCATTAAATAAGTCAATATGATAACAACCTTGCTGCATTTTATCTTTATTTTTCCTGCTTTCTCGATCAACATTTGTCTTTTTGGTTCTTTTTGACCAATATACACCTACCCTGAAATTAAGATATTTTCTGACAATATTTAAGAAGCAGAAATCTCTCTTCTTTAGGACAGTGTCACTTGGCTGAGAATTCTTTGTCCATGAATATGCTTAAGATGTGATAAATTCTGTTCTATCATGTATGTATTATATCTTCCTCGTTATAATCGTAAAACAGTAAAATCTCATACATGGATTTGTGTTGTTTTGTTAAAAGGTGACATCTTTTAGCGAATTCCCAAAGAATGCTTTGGATAAGAGAAAGAAGGAGACAGGATGAGAGAGATGGCAGAAATGCAGAGAAATATATCAACACAAAGCAATAGGAGAAGTGCTGATTATATTGAATCGTAAAAGGAGGCAAAACACTTCTAACAAATCATTGCATTTTACCTTCACTTTTCTTATGAAAAAAGGCTCTGCTGCCAAAGGCTTCATATAATGCTTAGCTACAGTCTTAATTAGAAAAAAATGAAATGGTTGCAAATCATTCTACTTTAGCAGCTAACCAAAGGAACTTTATAGTGAAGCAGCACAACGAAGAAACTCTGTAGTTAAATTCTTAACTGTATAGGGACAACACCATGACAAGGAATAAGATGATCGGAAATAATTTCTCAAAGCCTGGCAGCACCTTGACTCATTTGACTAAATTTAAGTATCTAAGTTAAAAGATATCCCATGGTTCTGCCTTCCAATGGGGAAAAATATTGCAATTAAATGAACTCCAAAGGCCAAAAGACCCTATTGCAATATTGTAAATTACCAATGAATGCTCTTACAATGTATGTCCTATCTGGAAATATGTGATTGTGAATATTACTTCAATAATATTTTACATTGCTATCTATATCTGTCTGAAACAGATGTGATGTTCTTGCCTAAAAGCATCTCCTCCTGGAGTTCAGTAAGAAGGTTATCAACAAATAGTTCTTAGTTCTTTCTTGTTCTGTGTATGTTCAACTCACATTTGTAATCCAGGATTTCTTGATTTCTCTGGTCAATTGATATCATCATGTACAGAGATAAAGAGTGAGCTCTTTTCTGACCTGTTCAACTCTATGACATAAAATCTGCTTCAGTCCATAAGAATTAGTCGGTTATGGATGATATTGGTATCCAGCATACTGATTTATATCTCCAGTTGTATATATATCATGAGCCCAAAGTGGAGAGCAGTTTGCCATATATATAAACCAGGTAGTCACTTATGGAATCAAGTTAAATATAGCAACAGTAATAGCCATAGCACTTAGATTTATATACTGCTTTACATTGCTTTACAGCCCTCTCTAAGCAGTTTACAGAGTCAGCATATTGTCTCCAACAATCTGGCTCCTCATTTTACTGACCTCAAAAGGATGGAAGGTGGAGTCAACTTTGAGCCTGGTGAGATTGGAACTGCCAAATTGCAGGCAGCCAGCAGAAGTAGCCTGCAGTACTGTACTCTAGCCACTGTGCCACCGCAGCTCGTATAGTGCCACATTTTCTTGTGGCACTATATGAGATGTAAAAAATCTGCATCACCCTTTGTTTAGATACCAGTTCCTCAAAGATAGTCTAGAACAGTGGTTTTCAAACTTGGCAATTTTAAGATGCGTGGAGTTCATCTCCCAGAATTCCTCATCCAATAAATGTTCTCTATAGTATATACCAGGGGTGTCAAATACGTGGCCTGAGGGCCAGATATGACTTGCGATAGGCCTAAAGTTGTCCCATGGGACTGTCTCAAAGATGGCAAATGACTGGCCCATGCTGCGCTGGCCCACCCCAGCCCTACCCACCCAGTTGGCTGTGACGACCAGGCCCCCCAAAAACAATCCTGATACAGCCTGTGATGGGATCGGGTTTGACCCCCCTGGTATGTACAGTTTGTGATGTATTCTGGACCAATTACAAAAATTTAGCATGGACTGCAAACTGTGAAGCAAATAAGGTTATATAATTATGGCGTTGATGGTTTGGATGAGTACTGATGATGTCTATAATAAAAGGCAGTTTTGTGTCATGATGAAGATGCTAATTTAGAAATCAGGAGAATGTGAATTCTAGTGCCCTCTTAGGCATAAAAGCTGGTTGGGGGACTTTTGGCCACTCTCAGCCCAACCCACGTCACAGAGTTGTTGGGAGAAAAATGGGAAGGAAGATGTATTAGCTATATTGGTCACCTTGAGTTATTTATAAAAGTTATAAAGATGGGATAAAAATCTAATGAATGAATGAATGAATGGGTGGCTTATCATACCAAGATAATACTACAGTATATATTAAAAATAAGGTGGCTTAATGTTGTGATTCAAATATCAGAGTATTGCCAGAGTGAACAGAGATTAAGACCCACTTTTAGCCATGGGAACCAAGGTGGACCAGGTTAGGAAACCAAAGTCATGAATGCTAAGACTGCCTTTATTATAGGGTTAGAGTAACAGAATCTTGCAGAACTGAATGTGCTACTCTTCTATCTCCCTTTATCTTCATGAAAACTAGGGAAGATCTTGTCTAAGACTCTTCCTTATTACCGTGCCTGTAATGGGCTCAGGTTTTTTTTAATCAGACTATTACTAGTGATTCTTCCTCCTCAGTGGTGGGATTCATTTTTTTTTACTATCAGTTCTGTGGGCATGGCTTGGTGGGTGCAGCTTGGTGGGTGTGGCAGGGGAAGGATACTGTAAAATTTCCATTCCCGCCCCACTCCAGGGGAAGCATACTGCAAAATCCCCATTTCCTCCAGATCACCTGGGACTCAGGAGGCAGAGAATAGATGGGGGGTGGGGCCAGTCAGAGGTTGTATTTACCGGTTCTCAGAACTACTCAAAATTTCCACTACCGGTTCCCCAGAACAGGTCAGAACTTGGTGAATACCACCTCTGTTCCTCCTGTTCCTCAAGTTTATTCCTTCAGCCATTACAGGGATGACTTTGGGCCAGTCACATATGCAGCCAGTCAAACTTATCTCACACAGGTTCAAAATGATAAAATCCACATGCTTTTTGCTTTTAAAGGAAAGTGAGAGATAAATTAGTAAATTGGATTACACTTCTAAATGGAGAGTTGGACTTTAGGAAGAAGAATGGGATTGCAAGGCGTGCACTTTCAGGGCAACAGCTTCCCTTCATTGACAAGATAAGATGGCTCTCCTGCTTTCATTGCTGCTGCTGCTTCGATGGGAGGTCCCTCCCATCAAATATTCAAATAGTTCAGGGTGGGGGTGGATTCAAACCTGTGAAGGAAGAGTCTGGAAAGTGAAGAAGAACCAAATCTGGAGTTGGTCTTTCTGAAATGGAAAGTACTTTTGTCAGCACAAGCAATATATGGACCACTTGATGCATATATGGGGAGGATAAGGGGACCAGATGATTGGTTCTTGCCAACATGTTTTTGCTTTTTGGATTTAATCTTTATGTATAGCTGTGTATTTAAATTCAGATGTCTGTATTTTGGAACACAGCTTTTGACATGCATAAGCTTAGATTAATATTTGAAGAATGATTCTTTTTCAAGCACAACCACAAAGGCTATGATGGGGTCAATGCCCACGCAGAGGAGAACTGGGACTTCTTTGATTCTACAAATCACTGTGTCCACCAACTCTTTCATATGGAAAGAAGAAAATGATTCTAGTAATGCATGACCCTGAGTCTAGAGGAATTGTTGCTATTTACATCAGTAGTCAGCAACCTGCTGCTTGTTTGCAGTGCTGCTGCATGGATATAGATAACCTCTTTGAAACATTAGCTGAGACAAAGCAAGTAATTCTTTGTTGACACATTGTCAGATTCTAATTTGTTCTCAAACTGTGAGGTAAATCCTCCATCTCCGGTGGAAAAAAAAAATATGGGACTGCTCTATCTGGCATCGAGCTTACTGCCCTTTTCGCTTTCTAGCCTGAACTGGAAATGAAGCCAAAAAGTAGCTTCTTGCCCAGTGACAGATAAAACAGTCTTAACAAAAATCATCTGGTGAATTTAACCCAGTTACACAACATAAGAACAGAGAGTGCAAACACATGAAAGGGGTTGACCAGACTCTTTAATGGAGTCAGCGGTCAGGGTTAAAAGAGGTCGGAACCAACCGGCTGCTGAGCTACATAACCTTGGCATTAGTTTCAAACTGTGCATTGAAAAAAAAAGGGGGGAACTTAAAAACATAATCAAATGGATTATCCTTCCAGAAACACTGGATGCTGATAAGAAAATAGCACACGCTGGACAGCGTCCTCAGCTTCCCTGTATGGTCTCTAGGTTACATCAAGGAACCGGTGGTGTTAAAAAATACAGGAAAATGTGACATGTTAGAAATTTTCCCACACTGCTGAGATTGACCTGATTACATTTCACAATGTGTAGGAACCCATTCTTCTTTCTGACTGCAGCTCAGATAGAAGACTGACAGTTGGACTCCATCACATGGATTAATGGGTTAAAACCTGACATCTTTTTAGTATTTGGGACTTTATTTTCTTTTATCAGCTTGACTTTTCATGCTCAGAGTGTTCTTGCCACAATATTCTTTCAAAAGTACACTTGTCAGTGTCCATTTGCTACTAGCTACCTTGATGGTGACATCAGCGATGCCTGTGGTTTACCTTTTGACCTTAAGAGAGGCAGCAGATGGGCCCAGTAATAAATCCCGATTATTAGTGAAGAAGCCCATCGCTTGGAAAGACAGAAATAAAAGTCAGGCAGTTTTACACTGCAATTCTTGTTATCTCCTTTGATATGGAATTGTGGGGCATGTCAGGGTGCAGGGGGTTGTGGGGGGTTAGGGAGAGATGATGAGCAACTTCTCCCTTTCTGTGAATTTCAGCCTGTAGGTTTCTTTTCTTTTTATTTATTTATTTGCGTTCATGTCTATTTATGGGAGTGGAAGTGATCACAAATAACCCAGGTCTCCTGAAGCATTTCTTTTTTCAAATTCCTATTTTAAAATGGCAATTTCACAAAGGAAACCTAAGATGTCTAAGCCTGGAAAAGCAGAGTGGAGCACAGTAACCCATGGATTGTATGACAGGCTCTCATTTAGTGATCCATAGACATTTGGAAATGTGAAGGAGCTGCAAGTTCTAGTAAATGAAAGTCAAAGAGTGGGACAAAGATTACATGTAAAGAAGACCACACTAAAGGAAATAGGAATAGCAACCATCCTTGGAAGCAACAAAAAATGATATTGAAATAGTAGATAGCTTCTGCCTTTTAGAATCAATTATCAATATTAAAGATTCCACATTAAGATATATGCCACAGGGCAGCACACGATGAAAGCAACAGAGCAAGCTTTGGAAAAGATATTCAGATGCCACATTTACAAACATCAGAAATGCCCAGGCAATGGTTTTCCTTGTGATATTCCATGGAAGAAAAAAAAAAGGCAGCAGGAAAGAAACAGTAATGATACTTTTGCTGCAGAAGACACTTGAGAAATCCAAGGAAAAAAATGGATCATCAAATATATCAACCCAGATCTCTAACTTGAGACATAAGTAACCATACTTTAGACACTTTATGGAAAGATTTAGGTCAATGGAGAAATCTGCAATTCTGGGAAAGATGAATGATAGAGAAGAAAACAATGACCAAATAGGAAGATGGGTGGGACTTAATTTCAGTGGTGATGTGTGCACTCTTGGAGAATGTGAAGGAGCAGGTTGGGAATAGACCTTCCTGAAGAAAATGCATCTATAGAGTCAACAGCAACTTCATGGTACATAATTAATCCATAAACTCAACCCATAACGATCTCTTCAAGAGTTCCACTTATAGTTCTTTATCTATGGCTCACATCAGGGCTTACAGAACATACCTGTGTAGAATATGGTATGATGTCATTTAGATTTACTCCCAGATAGAATTATAGGTATGCATGCATCCATATTAGCCAAGAGAAATAAAGTTGATATATTATTCTTTATGAATATATAAATGTAGCTTTACAATACATATATGTATACTGTAGGATTGTAGTCTTATTAAACAATTCTGCTCAGCTCCATCCATGAGCAAGGAGTGCTTTATTAAGGAGATCCATCTTGCATTCCTCTCTTGCAAATTTCTAGTAGATACTGCAGAAGGATTTGATTATTTTTGAACAAATAAAAAATTGAGAGGGAAAACAGAATACATGCAACAGCATTAGCATGGATCAGATGTCCATTGATCTTCATGTACCTAATTTCTAATGATGGTTGTAGACAAATATTACAATGTCCTCTTTACAAACGGTATGTACCAAACTACAGAAGTGAGCTTTCAGAAAGAAAGCATGAGTTTGTTTATTATTCGTTTATTTTATTTTTATCACACCTTTATTTTTTTGGGTCAAATCAAGGTAATTTACATAGCTGATGCTTCTAATTAGCAAAACATGAGTTAAGCCTAGAAAAGGAAGAAAATACTAGAAATAAACTCCACTTTAACTGCTTTTCATATTAGAGGAAGGGAAGGGAAAACACTATCTGTTTTTCAAGATTTTGTTACTAAAGCCAACATCAATAGGGCAGAGTACTTCATGGGAACGCTACTTTTTCTGACCTAGCCTGCATTGGAGGGCTGATCCTGGACTATTGTACCTATTTCATTTTATCCACATTTTTGATTTTGCCAAATCATATGTAAGGCAATTTAAAGATAAATGCCATTAGGGCAGTCTGTGGAATTCAATCTTCAATAAATTCCAGTACAAAATAGACATATCCACACTTCCTGGAGCATGTATTCAGGTATGTTTTAAAATGCACACAGGCTGAAATTATTACTTTGAAATATTAAAAAGTAACCCACAACTGATGAGAGATAAGTAGTTTATATACTTCTCCCATGAATCATGTGTCTGCTAGGCAGAGTAAACTAAACACTGACTTGGAAAATGAATCTGTGTGTGAGATGTTCATGCTCTACATAAATTATCCAGGTGTTTTAGTTAAACAGGTGGTTTCGTCCCCTTTGGAGAAGCTGAAAAGGAAATAAGGCAGGGGATAATGTGCTAATTATCAGTGGCTGAGCAGGCCTCTGGAAAGGATATATTCCATAATCTCTGGAAAAATTCTGACAAGTTATAAAGTCTCTGAATTAGCTTAAATCAGTAAACAACTAATGGGTGCCAGCACAACTGCATAATAGTGTGATGCATCCTAAGTGGCTTATTTGTCTAATGCCAAAATAAGTTTTAACACACAAATAACAGATCTAATTTTATTCTGTGTGGTACTTACAGACACAGAGGTCAAAAGCAACCAAGTGTCTGACAAAGAAAGCCATTCCTTCTCCAAATAACAGTGACCCACCATGTTATCTTCTGCATCCTTTTTCTGTCTTACTAAAGCATTACCTCAAAAGCTTCAATTAAATGATAAACAGCATGAACGAACATGTGAAATTAAATAAAGAAAACTAGATTTATCTCTGTGAAACTAAGACAAAGGTTGAAGGCTAAAAGAGCTGAGTGAGGATTGTCCATTCTTGTGGTTTACTTATGAATGAAAGTGCTATGTTATAAAGCATAAATCAGTATCACCTAGATTGTTGTGGGTACAAATGAAGATGGTACAGTAACTATTTTTTCACCAAAGATTCAAAATTAGTTATTGAACTATGTCATGGAGTTGGAGTAAATAAATACATTATATGATAATGTAGTGAATATTCGCTACAGAAGACTAACCAAATTCAGCAGAAATGGCTACTATAGGTACAAATATAATTAAAGAAGGCATTGTTGAGAAATTTAGAATATGCTTTTAGAAGAGCAATAGAAAAATATTAATAATATTAAAATATTAAAATGATGATATTAATATTAAAAAATTAACTGAAGAAAGTATAAAAATACTTAAGAAGCAATAGCAGTTAAACAAGGGATGGAGAAAGAGTGGGAGACTATTAGAATGACTTTTCTTGTGTTTCTTTTTGATTTGCCATTTAATTTTTTAATAATATTTAATAATAGTTTCACTTCAAAACTGTAAGTTTTATTTTACATATGTGTATTTTCCTTTCCTTTTTCTTTTTCTTTGCCTTTGCTTTTCTTGTTTATTTTACCTAACTGATAAAAAAATAAAACAAGGGAAGAAACAATGGAAAGTTATGAGATAATTAAAAACAACAGGTAAATAACTTCAATAGATACTAGCCATATAGCAGAGGTGGGTTCCTACCAGTTCGCACCTATTCGGTAGAACCGGTTCGTCAAATCTACCGAACCGGTTAGAAGAGGTTCCCCCAGTGGACCCGGAAAGCCGGCCACAGCTACAGAAGAGGTTCCAACGTTTTTTGAAACCCACCACTGCCATATAGGTAGTCCTTGACTTACAACCAGTTGCTTAACAATGGTTCAAAATTACAATGGGTCCAGAACGGGTGCTTTCCAGATGTCATGCCACACACACTCATAATTACTGACCATATTTTTGGATGTTTGGCAAATGATTTGCTTTTATGACAGGTTGCAGAATCCTGCAGTCATGTTACTGTATTTTGCGATGGTTTATTTTACCAGTTCTCAACAAAACCTGCCCGTTCAGAAGAAAGATTTTGCACTTTTGACTGCCATGCTCACATAACAACTCCGGAGATTCACTTAATGACCACTGCAAAACAGTCATAAAGTTAGTCAACCTGGATGCCTTGGCCTACAACCATAATAACTTACAACCAGAAATCTGGTCTTAACTGCAGTCATAAATTGAGAAGTATTTACCATCATTAGTGTCCAATGTCCAATGTGAAGTACGAATATTTATGGTGTGCATAAATACATGTGTGCTAGTTGTTTCCAGCTCTAGGGGCGGTGCTTATCTCTGTTTCTAAGCTGAAGAGCCAGTGCTATCTGAAGACGTCATGTGGCTGGCATGATTAAATGCCGAAGGTGCACGGAGCGCTATTACCTTTCCCTATTTTTCTACTTACACTATTTACATGCTTTCAAACTGCTAGGTTGGCCAAAACTGGGAGAAGTCATGGGAGCTCACTCCATTACGTGACGCTAGGGATTCGAACTGCTGAACTACCAACCTTCTGATCAACAAGCTCAGCGTCTTAGTCACTGAGCCACCCAGAGGTGGATTGCTCCTGGTTTTACTACTGGTTCGCTTTGTGCACACTTTGTGTGTGCATGTGCAGTTCAATGTAAATTGTTCTTCGCACATGTGCAGAACAATTTACAGTGAACTGCGCATGTGCACACCCTACTAAACAACATGCCAACAACGGCAGGGGTGACCGGGGAACTGGTTTGGGGGAGTGGCCAGCCTGGGTTGCTGCCAGTTCTGTGACCCAGGCCAAAATACTATTACCAGTTTGGTCGTACTAGGCTGAACTGGTAGCAACCTACTTCTGAAGCCATCATGTCCCTTATGAGCCACCATGTCCCTTAGGTGGCTCATAAGGCTCATGGTGTGATTAGAGATTGGAAATACAAATGGAAGGGAAGTGAAGAAAGCCTCCCTAAGAAAGTTTTTCTCATAATCCTTTTTACTCATCCTTTCTACTCAATTGCTTTGTTTAGCAGTGTGCTGACTGTTCGTAGCAATGATGGTGATGAAAAAATAACTTTTATGATCAATCCTTGCACTTCACAGGTCTATAAAGCCAAGGAAAGCTGAACTAAGATCATAAGTTATAGTTTCATTTAGCAACCATTTTGCTTAACAATTGAGTTGCCAATCCATTGTGATTGTTAAACAAGAATTTCTTCTAGTTGTTTTTTCCCCCTTTATTTAACTTTTGAATCTTTATTCTGGTGTAACTTTCTTTAAAATGTGTTAAAAGTTTAAGTAAAAGGATAGTTACGTATCTCCCAGTGAATAGGAAAAATGAAAGAACTAGATATACTGCAGGTCTTCGAAAAAATTCTGCAATATTCTAAATGAATGTGATCCATGGGGGAAAATATTTTAACTAGGTGACAAAAATAGAAACGATAGCAATAGCAATAGCAATAGCAGTTAGACTTATATACCGCTTCATAGGGCTTTCAGCCCTCTCTAAGCGGTTTACAGAGTCAGCATATTGCCCCCAACAACAATCTGGGTCCTCATTTCACCCATCTCGGAAGGATGGAAGGCTGAGTCAACCCTGAGCCGGTGAGATTTGAACAGCCGAACTGCCGAACTAGCAGTCAGCTGAAGTAGCCTGCAGTACTGCACTCTAACCCCTGCGCCACCTCGGCTGTGTCAATGGAATACATAAAAGGTAACTGGGCAATTTGGAGATTCAGAAATGAATGGGGATCATGATTGGTGAGCATTTACTTAGGAACATGTCTAAGGAAAGTTGGAGCTTAAAGCTATTCATACGTACACATTGCAAATAAATTATTATAACTCTAAACGCATGATTGGTTTAACTGATTATGAGGAAGAGTTAAATTCTACCTTTACTGTGATTCTAGAGCCACTCTTGACACTACTAAAATTTTCTGTTTTACATCCAGTACCTCTCATTATCCTTGCAAGCTTCACTAATTTCCTCAATATGTAAAATAAATATTTGATTTGCGGCAGGTCTTTGAATGTATGTATATGTACTTAGTGTACATTAGTTGCTTAAGAAAAAGGTATGATAAAGTGAATAAATGTGAGTTATGGAATATTTTACAGACAGTCCTTATCTTATAACTATATTGAGTCTAACCAGCATTTGAAGTCTCCAGTTCATGGGTCCAAAGAAGCAGAATATTTTGATTGTGATACTCTGCAGGCAACACCATACATTAATGTTTTTGATATCTGCAAGTACACCAATCAATTGTATGTGTGTTGAAATTTCCAATATGTTCATCAAAGAGTTTTCAAAACTTATGGAATCAGATACCAAATCCATATACCATAAACAGCATATACAGAGAAAAAGAAAAGCCAATAACCTTTGTTTGATTTGCCAAGAAACTTAATATTTGGTTAAACCACTCTAGAGGAAGAAAAGCTTCATTTAGAAGGCTTTGATAAATATTAATATGTAGTTATGTTGTGATTCATTTGTACTCTGGAATCTAAGAGTTGAGTACATCTGTAAGGACTTATAGTACTTAAGAGATGATTGTAGAAGACATATGGTTTAATCATGATGTATTTAAGCCTTTTTTATCTTCTTACAAATTTAATTTTTTTCTTTTTCTAATTTAAGAAATACTGCATCATTGATTGCAGCAATGGACCATTATTAATACAACAAATATAATTTATAGTGCAAATATAAACAGGAGAAAAAAATAAAGAATAGTACATATGTAATATACCTATTAAAATCTAACCATAATGGTTTAATAATGCAAGTATTAATCCCTGGATCCTTTTATTATTGTTAAATATCTTATCTATGTGTGGATTTTCTATAGAAACTCATTTTATAGCAGAGTAAATCCTCAGCATAAGATAATGAAAATTGCAGAAGGGCCCCACAATTTATATTGCAGCATTAATATGTTGATGTGACTAAATCTATCTTCTCACAGCAATTTGTTTCACTAAAACTATGTTGCTAATTTATTTCATTGAAATGAGCAGAACTGTTGTTTAATTTTTGAAATGGCTTTTTTTTTGAGTTTTCAGAAATCTGATTGAAAAGCCTTTATTCTCTTTTCTGTTTTGAATGTTTTTTCATCACTTCCTTCTGTTAGCCAGAATCCTGCCCAAACCTGCAAAATTACTATAACTCTTACTGTTACAAAGTCATATTCCAAAATATGCTCTCTCTATTTTCCTGAATTTCTACCTGATTGTCTTATTGTTGTAGAACACAGATCATAGGTGGGTTCCTACCAGTTCGCACCAGTTCGGTAGAACCAGTTCGTCAAATCTACCAAACCGGTTAGAAGAGGTTCCACCAGTGGACCCGGAAAGCAGGCCACACCTAAAGAAGAGGTTCCAAAAAATTTTGAAACCCACCACTGACACAGATATAGTATCAGTGAGTTTTGTGCAAATTCCCTGCCACTGATGTGAAGAATTCTGGACATAAAAAGATTTGCTATGCTCATTGGAAAAAACATGCTTGCTGAATATGAATTTCATCAAATTCAAATTATGCCAATTGAGGCAAAATTACTGAATGTGCTTATATATGCAGAAACAGAGCAAGTCTTGGAGTCATTGTGGCTACTTCCATCTTTTGTTGCATTCATAGTCCATTCATCATCTTCAAGTGCTTTTCATCACCCTCCAGTCCAATGATTTTATAAGAAAGGTTCTGTTTAATGATGTTTCCAATTTGTGTGCATTGCTAACCATAGTGGTAAATGTATAGTGAATTTGCAAAGATTACTATTTGCAGAGACTATTGCTCATAGAAAATATATTTCTATACTTATAGAGACAGAGGGAGGGAGGGAGGGAAGGAGAGAGAGATCAAATGAGAAAGGAAGAAAAATAGGCAATATGTGGTAGTGGTGTGTGTATAAACAGTGTAACCGTTGCAGACAAAACAGCAGTTGCATAATAACCTGATGGTCCCAAGCCCTTCCAGAAATGGCACACTAAATGGGGGGAAGGGGGCGTTGATTTCTCCCTTCTGAAAACAGTTGACTTTGCTGTCAAATCTGGTTCTTTGTCAATATGCTCCCAAATTTTGTACAGGAGTAACTTGGAATAGTCCATGATGATCCCTAAATACCTGTGTTTTCCCCAAAATAAGACCCAGTCTTATTTTCCTTTGGCCCCAAAATAAGTACTTGGGCTTATTTTCAAGGAGGTCTTATTTTTTTTTCATGACAAGGCCCAGCGACTGAGCTTGTTATTGTAGAAAAGGGAGGCTTGAGAGTTGTTCTATAAAATAATATTCAACTCAAATGATAGCTGCATCATTTCCCATAATATCATTTTTTGGAGTTATTTCTTGTGAGTTCTTGATCAACTCATTCTGTCATGATGTAGCATATTGAAATACCAATGCAGCTGAGTGATTTCTGTGTCTTTAATGAAACATGCATAATGCATTTTATCTGCCCCTTAATTTCTGGCGGGCTAAAGATAGAAAATGAGATATGGGCTGCCTTCTCTAAATCTCCTTTTTTTTGTGGTCTGCCAACAGGCATATTTATTTATTTATTTATTTATTTATTATTATTATTATTATTATTATTATTATTAACCTGGATCTATTTGTTGACAGTTTGAAGATTTACAGGAAGTAAATCGGTTTTCTGTTATTAATGTGGAGATGAGAAGCATTATGCATTATAATGCAAAATTACCTCTAGAATAATGGAGCTTCATGCATTAGCAATGGCTAATTAAGTTCTGAAGCTCCTTTCAAAGACTTTAAAGTAGCCTTTGACAAAAATAAGTGATGTAGTTTTCTGGTAGCTTTATACACAGCTTTATAAAGGTGGGAAATAAATGAGTAAAATAAAATAGATTTAACCATGCTTTAATATCCAGAGTGAACTATCTGTAGATACTTATAAACGTAAAGCCACATTACTACTTGGTGCTGTTATTACCTCTATCTTGGCAATTATCCAAATTATTCTTCCTTCTTTCACAGTAATGTCTCCGCATATTCAAATGCACAAAGCATTTGACTATTGAACTGATCTCATGCTCCAAGGTAGTCAACTTGATCGGAATAGATATATGGCTGAGACAAAACAAACTTGACATTTTGATTTAAAGAGAACTCTCTATGATGTGCTGATAGCTTTATCTAAATCATGTTTTATCATGCTTACATTTTCTTAAGTGGTTTCAGTATTGACCAAGTGCATTGAAACACGTTTTATTGGAATCTTGCTTTTTAATTAGATTGCATGCTGGTTCCAATGAGTTATGCCTTTCATTAATAACAAATGATGTCATGGTCATAGGACAACCTTTTTTGCCCTTTAATCTACAAAGAAATAGTCATTTTATGTACATTCCTCCAGCCACCATATGCTGTTTACTTTCTGTGACTGCTGAATGTTTATGTATGTCCACCTCATCAATTAGGAGCAAATAGCTCAGAAAGGATGTGTTCTTAGCATCTGAGTAAATAATGGAGATTGATAAATGAAATTTACTAAATCAAGATGAAATACATTTCTAAGGCTGCATTAGCTCTGCTTTCAGTCAGAGAGAGAAAATAAAATTGATTACCTGATCACAATTCAAGGTCAAAGGTCTTTAACAGAGGTGGCTGACACTTAGGTTAATGACAAGCCTCAAAAAATGACAGGATGAGAGAAATTTTCATCTAAAGATCATGGAGGCCTCTCACATCTATGTTTGTCAGAATATCCTGTCAGTAAAATCACCTATTTTCCTTGGTTCAAATCTACTCCAAGAAACGAAACATGGATATATCTTCTTGCATGTTAAAAAAAAAAAAACTACTTCCACTTTCCTAGCAGCCATATTAGAAAGGCTTCTGTGAATTAGATGTACATTTTTGAAGAAAAGAAAATGCCTTACTATTCTTTCTGTCTACTTCCAGTTGATCTTCCTGATCAAAATTTACAGTTTACCCGGGCCACCAGAAAGGGATAATAGAAGAAAGCTGGATATTGCTGTTGTAATGGATGCTATGGGCTCGAAGTAATTTTTCAAGAGCTAAGGCTGATTATTTCCTTTGGATAATGTTTTATCTGAAGATGTTCAGACTACCTTCTCACTTATATCCCTGCCATTATAATTAGCATGCCAGAGGCCAGACACTTTTCCATTTTTTTCCTTTTCTGCAGAGACAAATTGCTGAAAGTTTCAGCTGCCAAATGAGAAATGTGGACAGCCATAGGCATCTGTTACAAAGCAAGATGATGGAAAAAATGATGGCACGTGCACTGCAGAGTCATACCACAAAGCCTTGTCTTTTGTATTTGTAGCCCAATATTGGTCACAACTACATAAGTAACAGGTTTTGTTTATTGACACTTGTTCCACTTGCTTCTCTCCAGTGCCTTTTCTTAGCAGCAAAAGAAGAATCATAAAAGACCCAGAATATTCAAATGATGAGATATTTGAAAACTGATTTCATTAGCTGTTATAGTGAAACCTCTGCTGTGAACTGTTCTCCAGTGCCTCAAAATGTTTTTGGTCACCACATTATTAAAAAAAAGATGTGGAGACTCTAGAAAGAGGGCAGAGAAGAGGAACCAAGATGATTAGGGGACTGGAGGCTAAAACATATGATGAACTGTTGCAGGAACTGGGCAAGGCTAGTCTACTGAAGAAAAGGATCAGGGGAGACATGATAGCAGTCTTCCGATATTTGAGGGGCTGCCACAGAGAGAAGGGGGTCAAGTCAAGGTATTTTCCAAAGCACCTGATGGGCTAGACATGGAATAATGGATGGAAACTGAACAAGGAAAAATTCAACCTAGAAATAAAAATATTTTTTGTGACAGTGAGAGCAATCAACCAATGGAACCACTTGCCTTCAGAAGTTGTGGGAGCTTCATCACTGGGAGCTTTCAAGAAGAGACTGGACTGCCATCTGTCAGGAATGGTGTAGGGTCCCCTGCTTAGGTGGAGTGGGAGGGGGGGTTGGACTAGATAACCTACAAGGTCCTCTCCGCTCTGTTAATCTGTTTTCCCCCATGTAAAGAAAAGATGAATTTCTATCTCAGTGTGGCTTTTGAGCCTACCTTATTGTTAGCAGAAGCTCTGCCGCTATTAATCTATTGAAACCTTCAACACCGACAACCCGTCTCAATATGAAATTTTAGTAACAACATTAAAATTTTAATAAAATTATCAAAAACTTCCTGTATAATGTGGATCCTTTGGAAATACATTTGTGATAACCCACTGGAGAGACAATTAAGCACTTTCAAGCAAAACATTCATATACTCCTTGTTCACTTCACCAGTAAATGCAAGACCACCTCATAAGTATTTCACCAGTTGGATTTTTACTTTGATAGCAAATCTTTTTCCATCAAATGGAAGGAGAATCGGTTGGAAGAAGGGAGAGAAACTTGATTGCACAACTATGATAAGTATGAGCTGCTCAACAACTAGATTATTTTTAAACCAAAGAAGCTACCTTGCATCCAAGGAAAAACTGCAATTTGTAGTAGTAGTAGCTGTTGTTGTTCTACAAGCTACTTCATTCTTCCCGAGCTTTGATTACAGTACAGTTCCTTCAATAGTGCAAGCTTAGGGTGAAAAGGTTGATGGAAGTAGGTCTGACAACAGTTTCGTAGTGGTGATTGATCCATCTCACTCTCTTGATGTATATAACTAAAATGCTACTTTATTTTATTTGCCTTCCTTCAAGTACATCATCTTAACAGCAGTGTTGGCAGTTGCTTCATTTTAAGTTGCACGGTGCCTAAATGCCTCTCCGCCATGTGCTGTACTATCAATCACTTCTCTGGCATAACATAGATTCATTACCAATAGAAGAGAAATAGATTCATTAGACAGGCTGAATCAAAATCGTGACTAATTCTGGGTATCAGTCTGCCTTATGAGGCAAACCTCATCACCAGGTTGCCCTAATATTTATTAAATATTTTCACTGGAAAGACCCATTAAAGGGCCCTACAGACTAGGAGTGCAATTGAAACCCCCCTAGAATGGAAATATCTTATTAATTCATTAAGTCAAACTGCTTGTATCTACACTTGTATGACTAGAATTATGGTTCATTAACTTCATTTCTTTATATGAGTTAATTAGCTCAGAGGAGGCCAGAAATTAATTACCAGCATATATAGTTTGTGCAGAATGGCATTCTATTTATTTAGTTTCTCCTATTAACTTTTAATCTCTTCAAACAATAAAAGAGGTAATTAGTATTTTATAAACAAAAAAAATTAAATGCAACAAAGGCAAAGAATCGGTCAAATAGGGAAACTCCTGTGTGAAACCTGGTGGTTGTGTCGTTCAAGTAGCAGACCTTTTCATAGTTAACTATGAACAAAGGGGGACTCTGAGAGGTAAGGCAGTTGACAAAAATCTATCTCTAAAGAAAAACTAGTGAGTAGAATCTTACATGGGAAGAGCTTGGAAGTTTCCAGCTGCTTGAAAATAATTGCCCATATATTCAACTACAGTAACAATTTGGAAAAATAAAATCCCTGGAAACTAAAATATATACATATGGAGGCATACAGTCACAGAATGTAGGGTACAGTAGTAATAACAACATGTATGTCTGTTTGTCTTTGTGTCTGGGTGCATGTTTGTGTATATATCTATATATTTACACATACTTATGTACGCATACAAACATACCTGAATGTGTGTGTGTGTGTGTGTGTGTGTGTGTGTGTGTACACAATCTCAATCTTACATGGGAAAAGACCCAAATACAACAAGCCCAGCATACATACACCCGTGAAAATCTTGGTGTGTGTGTTTGTGTGGACTGTTGGCTTTGTTTCAGTAAGTGGATTGATTGGCTGTGTGGTTGTATCATGATTGGTAGAACCAATTTAATCAAACACTTCAACAAGAGAATAATTATGGAAGCTATCGAACTAGAGAAACACCCCCACAACATGAATAAACATGACGATACCTCCCGCCTACCAGACATCTAGTAAATAAATGAGCCCCATCCATCACCCATGCCTTTACAACACAAAACAACAACGGACACACAGCCAGCACCAATCAGCACCAATCTACCAATCATGATACAACCACACAGCCAATCAATTCACTTACTGAAACAAATATATGCTGGTCTTTTCCCATGTAAGATTGAGATTGTCTTAGCCACGTTTCGGCGAGGTCTCACTTGCCATCTTCAGGCTGGTGGTTTTGGCTTAAAGCATGGTGGGAGCTGCCATTTTTCTATAAATCTTGGTGGTGGGGGGGAGTGCTGGGTTTGTTTCAGTAAGTGGATTGATTGAGTGGTTGTATCATGATTGATAGATTGGTGAAGATTGGTGTTGGCTCTGTGTCCGGTGTTGTTTTGTATTTCGATAGCTTCCATAATTATTCTCTTATTGAAGTGTTCAGTTTTGGAGATTAATTTGGCTCCTTCAAAATTAATTTCATGTCCTGTAGCTTTAAGGTGCTGGAAAAGGGAGGAAGTTTTTTTCTTTTTTTCTTACTGCATTTAGGGGTTCTGTGATGTGTGCATTTATTCTCCTCTTCATTTGTCCTATGTATGTTGCAGGGCAGATTTTGCATGGTATTTCGTAGATTCCTTGGTTTTCTAGCTGGATTTTATCTTTCGGGTTTCTTAAGATGTTGGCTATTTTTTGGTCAGTGTTGAAGGCTGTCTTGATATTGTGGAGAATTTTGCTGATTTTATCTGTGATGCCTTTGATGTAAGGAAGGAGGGCGATGTCATTTATGCAACAGTGGAATTTATTCAAGGGGTACTTTCAAATTTGAAAACAGTTTATGTTTGCTTTAGTTTATTGTTTCAAGGAATGAACAAATGAAGCTTTACATTATGTGATATATATCCAATGTATTTATAATAGGTGATTACTTTCTGTGACCAACTGCATAGACATCTCTTGTTTGGGTTGATTATTTTAAAAATACAATTTGCTATGTAAACTTTTGCTATGGAGATTTTTATATGGCCCATTCATACTCATATCCAATGTAGGATATCAAGGCCAAAACTATCTTATCTTATATAGTCGCCCATAGAACATAAATCTGCTTACTTGATGGCAATATGGGCATCATATGAATGAATGAATGAATGAATTGGCATCCAGACATCTTCCCATGAAGGCATTTAACAGCCACACTAATTTATGATTCTTCAGTGTTGGGGCTTATGTTATGGAAGAAATACTTGTAAAAGAACAGAAAGAGGCAAAAAAACATATATACCAGGTCTTTTCATGGCTTATATGATATAATTCCAAAACACACACTGGTAGTTCCAAAACATATAATAGTATACTACTACAGAAAATATTTTTTAAAAAATGAAATAATATAATGGGATTAAGAAATACTGTATGATTAGCGTAGTTGAGGAAAAGTTAAGAAGAGGTCGTCATAAAAGATAAACCAGGAAACATTGCCAGATTAATTCTGCTTTTCACCTGCTTTGAACTGAAATGGCTTTTGTCAATAAGCAGTGGGTGGTTGACGATGCAACCTATGTATTGTGTCTTTGTCCATTTTATAAAAATGCATCGGTACATTTTGTACTCCCCCTATTAACTACATTTCTAGTTAATTTGTATTCATTTTATGTATGAGTCCCATTGTAAGAGTTTTTTGAATGCCACCAAATATTGTTTTTTTGTCCGTAAAACATATTGCAACCAATCATGTTGATTATTCAGTTATTATTTTTTATTTTTAATCTTCAAAGCAGTATGTGAAAGTATTATTTATATGGATACATACAAAAATATAATCCAGCCAATACTGAATACTTTTCACAAGTATGATTGTGAACTGTATAGGAGTATATATTAATTTCTATTCTGGATCACATTTATAGCTTGATATCCTTTAGCATCTGGCATTTATTCTAAATACAATGTTTCGAGTTGTTGATCAGGAATACTGTATTTCAGCTTTAATTGACTTATCAAAAATATCTAAAGAAAAGATCCTCTGACTTTTTGGTGATCTCCTTTGCATTCTTTGGTGACATTTATGTTAGATAATTTGAATGTTTCTTGTTTGAAGATAGCTTTCGAGAGAACTGATAAACTTCCCTTGGTTCAAAATACTGTTCTCTTTGTTTGTTTGAAAGGCTGCCCAACTCCATAAGGCTATGTTTATAAAAGCAAATTTATTAGACTTATAGCACCTATATATGATATACTAAGGCTGCTTGTTTCTGATTCAGCTTGATGTCCCAATAAAATATTTAATCATACTAGCAGGTAACAGTTCTTAGTCTGAATGTATGTCTCTATCTGGGACTTTGTGACACCATACAGCCCATTTATCATAAAAAAAGGTCATATATAGAGATATAGATATATAGATATAGATATAGATATAGATATAGATATAGATATAGATATAGATATAGATATAGATATAGATATAGATATAGATATAGATATAGATATAGATATAGATATAGATATAGATATACATATACATATACATATACATATACATATACATATACATATACATATACATATACATATACATATACATATACATATATATAATATTAATTGCAGCCCATCAGTGGACATGACAATATGTTCAGCATTTTAATGGAACAATTCTACCAAGGGCAACTTTATAAATCTGTGTAGTTTAGCAACATTTCTCCATTGGAGAAAGCAACAAAGTATTGTACATTATGTAATTTCATACTGTAGAATTGTGAAAATAAAGGAATTATATAATTGTTCAAGGCACACCTAATCCTGAAGCTGATTGTATCAATAATTCACTATGGAATTATTCACTATTGGAAAATTGTATTCACTATTCCGATATTTCACTATTAGAAAATTATATTCAGGGTTTCATTAATGTCTTCATTACATTTGTTTGTATCATCAAATTTGATTTTAATCTTTGATAAAAGAAAGTATTTTCCTTTCTTAGCCTGTCAGTCCCACACTTTATTCTGCTTTTATCTTAAAATCTCTTGACGTGGAACAGCTGCCATCCTTAACCTGATTAACATATAGGCATGAGTTCTTTATTGCCAGCAAGAGCTTTATGGCACAAATCATAGACATTCAGACAGCCAGGGAAGTGATCCAGCTGCCTACTCAGTTACAGACTTATGGTTGAAACTGTTTTTTACTTGCAAAAGGATATCTTTTTAATCTATCATGTTACTTTGTGACTGTACCAGTAGAGTGCTTCCATTATTAGGTTAATGAGCATTCACCAGAGGTGGTGTTCAGCAGGTTCTGACCAGTTCTGGAGAACCAATAGCAGAAATTTTGAGTAGTTCGGAGAACCGGTAAATACCACCTCTGACTGGCTCCATCCCCATCTAATCTCTGCCTCTCAAGTCCCAGCTGATCGGGAGGGAATGGGGATTTTGTAGTAACCTTCCCCTGCCCCACACACCAAGCCATGCCCACCAAGCCATGCCACACCCACTAAGCCATGCCCACAAAACTGGTAGTAAAATAATTTGAATCCCACCACTGCATTCACCAACACTTGGCACTTTTCAAAGGAGGAGGAGGAGGAGGAGGAGGAGGAGGAGGAGGAGGAGGAGGAGGAGGAGGAGGAGGAGGAGAATTTACCACATGAGCACTACAAAGCATCCTTTCCAGGATGCTGGTTTCTATTTTATGGCCTTGTAAGCCATTGTGATTCAGCATCTAGACAAAAGATAGAAACAGAACCCAGGAATTTAGGAACACAGGAGAGCCTGCAATACCTACAATGACTAGAGAAAAAAGAAAATGGATCATATAGCAAAAGTAACAATGTGACTTTACTCTAATCCTTAAGAAAACCTGGCAATCTGAAGATAAATAGAAAAATAGCAATAGCAATAGCACTTAGATTTATATACCACTTCATGTTGCTTTACAGCCCTCTCTAAGCATTTTACAGAGTTAGCATATTGCCCCCAACAATCTGGATCCTCATTTTATGGACTTTGGAAGGTTGGAAGGCTCAGTCAACCTTGAGCTGGTCAAGATCGAAGTGCTGGCAGTTGGCAGAAATAGCCTGCAATACTGCATTCTAACCACTGTGCCACTATGGCTCAAGTCAGATGGATGACTGACCGAAAAATTGGAAGTGCTTAATGCAAAAGTGCTGCTCACATTTTCCCAAATCAATTATGCTTCCATATCTGGCAGTCTGGGAGTTTTTGAACAGAATTTCCCTAAAAGAGTATCCCTTGTCATACAAGAAGCTAGTATCTTCCAGTCTCCTATTCAAAAATAAAGCTCAGGCATGATCAGATTTCAGCTTTTAGGCAGATCACTACAGGAGATGGATCATGGTACTAAACAAGGATAACAATTTTTCCCTAGTTCATTTATTACAAGAATTGTATTTGTATATAAGATATTTTTTAAAATATTTTATTTGGAATGTTTAATTATACATTTAAATGTTAACAGGTATGAATAAATGTAATAAAAAGGATCTTTCTTTCTAAGACAACTTAAAGTACAATATGTTAATCACATGCACAGATTGGTTCATGAAATTGAGGTTTAAATTTTAAAAATGAATTTCCTCACTTATGAGACTGGAGATGAATTAAGTTGAATTCCTATTTTTTTTCTGTCAGGTGGCTTATTTTTTTACCAGCTACATGGGAGTCAAATGCTTTGCCATATATTTGGGAACAGTTAGCAGATGAATGAGAGCCTTGTTTCATTTTAGACTCTGAAAATAATATCAAGAAATTAGAGATTTTTCCATATCTATTCAGTTAATCTATCCTTACCAAATACCTACACTTTGCCTGCTGTCTGGAACTATCCAAGGTGCTGATATCTTCACACTGCAGCCCCAAGTCATTATCATCATAGATAATACAAAGCTGATGAAGTTGATGACTCTTAGCCAGAGGACCCCAACCTACTCATGACTTGACCTCAACACTGAAATCAAAATTATATGTCTGTGGTGTCTATAATACATCTATAATAAATAAATAATATGGTGAACAAAAAATGGGTAATGTTCTTTCAAAAAGATAGTCTATGATCTATGAGACTGCTTGTGGCTACTTGTAATTGACCCAGTGGGTTTCATGGTTAAAGGGGCACTTGACCTGAATATTTCTAATCTTAGATTAACTTAGTACTGTTAGTTTATAGTAGTAATAGTTGTTGTACTACTATCAGTAGTAGTTGCAGCAGTGATATCAGTAATATTGAGGCTCTGAAAGAATGAGTGACCTCATTTCCTAATTATAGTTATACATATCAGAAGGGTCTTCAGTTGCTGTTTTATGTTATTTATTTTGCTTCTAATTTTGGTTGTTTTTATTTTTTTATCTGATTTTATTCTATTTTAACTGTTAGCCGCTTATAGTCAGGTATATGAGATGGGCAGCCATAATTAATTAAATAAATATAAATAAATAATATATGAATAATGACCATTAGTAAATAATCTAATTAGGAGGAGGTTATTTTTCTGCAAAATCATGAGGTTTAAAAAATTAAAACATTTAGGAAATGGTTTGGGTGTACATGAGAGAGATGAATGACAAGTAAATATGTTTGATATTTACAGAATGTTAGGAGATGTATAAAGAGTGATGGTGTGAAAAAGAGATGTAGACTAGTGAAAATATTTGTGCCCTTCTCCTCCTCTTTATTTTTTAAGGACTCTAATTTGAAGGATTGGAATCATTGATGAAAATTGGAAGAATGAAGAAGACTCAGAGGAAAGAGAAAAAGAAAAAAGAACTAAGTCCCAAGAAAATTCTGAGAACGTCAATATCATATATCAGGGTCAAACTGAAGGTCCATGGCCTGGCCCTGGCCCTGGCCCATGGAATGTTTTAGATCTGGCCCAGAGGGCTACCCTGGAAACAGGCCTATAGTGCATCTGCCAGCAAAAATGGAGCTCGGGTGAGCTCCATTTTTGCTGGCAGAGGGCTAGCAAAATAAACTAAAATCAAAACAAAAGGAGAAATTTTTCCCCTTTTGCATTTGAGCTTGTAAGAAGGGACAGGAAAGGAGAAAGAGGAAAGACAAAGAAAAAGATGGGAAGATGGGAAGAGAGCAGGAAAAGAAAAATAAGGAAAGAGGGAAAGGAAGAAGAAAGGGGAAGGAAGAGGGAAGGAAAAGGAAGGGAAGGGAAGGAAGGAAGATTATAATGAGAGTGAATGAGGGTCTGAGGGAAGTCCTGCCTTATCACTTGGCCACCAAAGGTGCCCCTCACACAAGTGATATTGAGCTGGCCATGCCCACCACAGCATTCCCAAGGTCAAACACAACCCTGATGCGACCCTCAATGAAATCGAGTTTGACACCCCTGTCATAGATAATGGTGAACATCCTTGACAGAGAATTTCTGAAAGTACTGACTAACTGCATTACACCAAATCTCAAAAGGCTGGCAATAGGACTATAGCAAGAAAAGGGGCCAAAGGTTACAACTTTTCTTGCCAATTTGTTAAGTGAATCACTGCAGTTGTTAAGTTAGTTAACATGGCTGTTAAGTGAATGTTGCTTCCCCATTGACTTTGCTTCTCAGAAGGTTGCAAAAGAGGATCATGTGATACCAGGACTCTGCAGCCATCATAAATGTGAGTCAGTTGTCAAGCACCCAAATGTAAACCATGTGACCATGGAGATTGCTGCAAAGGTTATAAGTGTGAAAAAAGGTCATAACTCACTTTTTTCAGTGCCATTGTAACTTCAAATGGTTACTAAGTGAGCTGTTGTAAGTTGAGAACTGCCCATATACACACCCAAGGACCCAGAGCACTGATGATTAGCCTAAACAAATACATGTTAAAAATTAAACCATCCTTCATAGCAGCAGAAGGTGAATTACCAGTTTTTAAATGTGCCATTCTGTTCCAGTCCCATGGCAAATGTTTCAACCCAATACTAGCTGTACGTGCAAGTGACTTTGGGCCAAGGTTAGCTGTAAAGGGTAGGAGTAGCATTGAAGTAGTGAAAATATAAGAAAAAATAGAACTCAGATAAGTAGAATATTGTATAGGAAAATGTAGTTTAAGTGTAGGACAAAGGATAAAAGTCAAGAGATAAGGTAAAGCCACAAGAGAGAAAGTGAAATGATAGACAAATCAAGGCACAATATGATAGGTATAATGTGATTAAGTGATTGATAAAAGACAAGCAAAGTAAAACCTATTTCTGAACAAAGAGGCTGGCATCTGAAATGTGTGTTAACCACCATATTTATCTGGGCCATTTGCAATAAAATCTCAAACAAAACTTGTCTTGCTTCCTGCCTGAGTTTGCTAGCATTCCCAAATACATCTTACAGTAGGGAGATGGTATGTTGAATGTAATATACATAAATACCTTCCAACATATTCTATTTATTCTATTTATTAATTCTATGTATTGGAAGGCATTTATTAAAAAATTCTCTCCCACCATTATGAAAGCAAGAAATGTGATGAGGATGTTGCATTCTTTAAAATGGTAGGAAGTATTGGTCAACAGAGTCATAGCATTAGGCTAACAACATTTGTTTGGTAATGCTCTATCCGGTAGTACTTGTATTTTAAATAGTATCTGCACTTATTTCTGAATATGAA
>NC_045548.1:15565557-15633057 GCF_009769535.1 Thamnophis elegans
GCTTAGGCAGGAAACCCTACACCTTTTGAGACAACTGGTTATCCAGTCTCTTCTTAAAAACTTACAGTGTTGGAGCATTTACAACTTTTGGAGGCAAGTTGTTCCACTGATTAATGATTTAAACCATTCCATGTGAGCAGGACACCTGATAGTGCCTTTGCAGTACTTTGTTCTGTTGGTTGATGACCAGAATAAAGAGACTTGACTTTTGTATGATAGGTGCAGACATTTAGAAGAGAATATTATCAGTCTAAGATCATGGATAGGATTAAACAATACAATTCTTGTTCACATATGTAAGCAACATACTTTCATATGAAGGATTAGGGCTAAAGTGAATGTAGCAGAATTTATCCTTCTGATTGGGGAGCTATACTGAAAATGATAGCCCTTCCACCAGGCTTCAAAAGCAAGCATAATTTAGGTTGAAATTTCCCAGAGATTTGAATAACATGGTCAAGAGCTAAATTTTTATTATAATTCTGGAATAGTAGCCATTGTAAAATGGTCAACAGTCACTGAGCAGCGCAAAACTGATTCATAACAGAGGTGGGTTGCTGCCAGTTCGGTCCAGATCAGGTGAACCAGTAGTGGTGGTGGGAGACTCCGCCCACCCACCCAGACGCTTCTGCGCATGCTCAGAAGCATCATGTGCGGGAGCGCACCCAAACTGGTAGTAACAAAATTGGCAACCCATCACTGATTCACAAGATATCTTCACCTAATTTACACCTAACAATCTCATTTTAAACATCTCCCCATATAAACAGTTCTTGCTTCTGTTTCTGACACTCAACTCTTAGTGACTTCTGCATGTTTTCATTTTCTGCCTTTTCTTGGAACTGATATTTACAATTGAAGCAGTAAAAAGGTAAATGCAATAGGGAGAAGGAATAGGATGAATTTAATAATATATTATAAAAACAAGATGGGTATGTGTGTGAGTGAAGAGCATAGGAACACTTAAGATTTTATCAAGTTAGAAAACACATACGGGCTTTTGCAATTCCTTCCACAAGCAAATTGCTATAATACAGATCAATGAGGTAAAAGCCTATTTTTGCTTTCAAAATAATGACTTTTGCTGATTTTATTTTATCATCACCCTAGTAGAAGTATAGTCCTAATAATGATTTTGAAATTCTTCTTACACAAATACGACAAAAATAGGGAAAAATATGTTTAGTTTAAAAAAATGAATAAAAATTGGAAATGTCAGATTCACTTGCTGTTATGCTGCAGGGGGGGGAGAAACAGTGTTTACTATTTTTTCTTTTTTTATTCCTTCTGAGTTACCTCTGATAATGTTTCCCACTGAATTGCTAGCCAGCCTAATGAAAGGTAATTAAAGGAAGGTCCTCCTCCATCTTGGATGAAAAAGAAAGCTTTATTATCACCAAATTGCAACTTATTGGATATAAATTTAGTGCAGTTTTCCGATTAAGAAGACTATTTTCTCTTAGACTATTCAGACTATTAGGAAAGATAAAGTCTAAGTCATTATCATTGCCTTGCTGGGTCAGATCAAACATACAAGTTGTTTCACGTTCTCTCTAAGGAAAAAAAAACAGTCAGACACTTCTAGGTAGTACACAGAAAAGCTACAATCAGAAACAATATATAGTAAATTGTGCACAGCTTTTTACATTTAGTTGTTTGCATTTTTTAATATTAAGATTCCACTGTTAGTCATCTGGATATGAATGGTGAAAGCTTTCATTCACATTCATGATGATTTTGTTAGCTGAGAATAGAGAATGCAAGTTATGAAAGAAATGGATGTCTGGAAAGATCAGCAAGAAATCCCCAAGCTCTTACACCTTTATCTAAGAAAAGCCGGCATTAAGCAAAGGTCATGATGACAAAGACAGAAGGTTGTAACCAGCACTCGTCATCCCTAGAGAAGGACTTTTTTTCCTCTTTGCAAGTTTCATTCGTTCCTTTTCACAACATTCATGGTGACTCAAATGGTAAGCGACACGGGACTAAAATAAATGCACAGATTTGACTTCTCCCACCTGGAAAGTAATCTGCTCATTTGTTCTACTGTCAAAATGTAGCAGATGCAAATGTAAACAAAATTAAATTCATGCAAAGGTAAGATAAGTTCAGTGGCACATTTGAAAATGTTTGCATTTATTCTTGCGTGATGCTCAGTAACAAGAATCCGCCTTGCCCTCCCTCCTCAGGTGAATGGTCCTCTTAATCTACCTAGATCCCTCCCTTCTGCTTTCTCTTCCTCTTCTTCTTCCTTCTCCTTTCCTTTTTGGACAAAGATTCTTGGCATGGCTCAGCCAAACAAACAAACTTTGCTAACAGCTTTCAACTTGGAAAGCCCGCTTTTTAAATATTTGCCGCTACATAATTGAAACAGCTGTTTTAATGAGATACCTACTGTCATCATTTTACCCTGGCTGAGCTGGGTGACAACAAAGCAGTAATAACGAATTCAATAATAATTAACTTGGGTCATCTGCTCATCTGTCATGGCTCATCAGCTTTAGGGAGAAAAATCCCAGTGAACTTCTCTCTTTTGTGAGCTTTCCAAAAACTCTGCAATAAAATGCTTAGAGAGGACTCTAGGTAGCCCTTCAAAAGTTCTAAGCAAACTGGTAAGTAGGTTAATTAAATTTTATGCATGTTTAAATGCTAATGATTACATTCCTAACATTACAGTGTAATCTGTTATGGAATGATGTCATGCAAGCAGTGGTTTTTAGTGCCGAACACATTTCCATCCTGATGTGGGAAAGCTCTGGATCATTTATTGGAGGGCAGGAGTTGACAGTAGGTTTTCAGAGCCAGGTTTTACAGTCAGATCCGCTTGCTGTGTATTGAATATTAAGTAGAGAAGTTAAGGAAAAGAGCGGCGTGGCATTGCAAGTTCTATGTGTGCTGCGATCTCAGCTCTCCATAATGCGCTTTTCTGCACGTAAGAACAGGAATCTAGCAGAGATCTCACCCTTTTGCAACAATTGGTCATTATGTTATTGTACTACTAAGATATTCTTCCCATCTGGACCAATGGCTAAGTTAAATGGTCTTCAGTAAGTCCTTTCTCATGTATGAATTTATTTTGTAAATAAATAATTGTACTGCAAATCTGCCAGGAACCCCCAGTGATTTATAGTTGTAAAACCAGAATTAAAATATCTATGTTTGATAGTAATAATAAACTGATGGAATGCTAAGCGAAATTTGGGGGCAATGTTCTAACGACTAAATGTTCTCTGTAGAAGCTCTGTGTTCAGTGGTTCTTGGAAGGTTGTAACAGATGGGGCCAGCCTCTATTCTAAGGGAAGAATATTCCATAAAGCAGTAGTTGAAAATGTTTTCTGGTCTTGGGTCCCCTTGCTTTATGAAAATTGGATACACCACAGCCTGTACAGTTCAAAACCAGCACTTTGAATTGTAACGCAGAGCCAATAGGATAGGTGTGATATAACAGAGAGTGAAATTTCAAAAAGGGAGACTGCATTTGGTGCAAATTACAGCCTTCAAGTGGACTTTAAAGGCAGTCTGATGCAGAGTCCATTGAAAGGACTAGGGGAAGAAAATGTGAAAGTTTCCTCTTTTCATTTTTATTAGTGCTTCTAAGCTATTGGCACTCATTACACAGCATTATTTCTCAAAGGCATTACCAGAAAATTCTGTTATCACTGGCACAGTTTAATGCATTGGAGGGCATCCTCATACATTCCTTTCCATATCTGTAATTTACCTTCTGTCCCTGAAGAATATGCCACTGAAATCCAAAATCAAATTGTGTGTGTGTGTGTGTGTGTGTGTGTGTGTGTGTGTATGTATATATGTATATATATTTTCACGGGTATAGGTATGTCTGTGTGTGTATGTGTGTTTCTCAAATACTTAGAAAATATATAACCATGCAGTTGCAATAGAGTTGTCTGTCTTAATTTAATTTATGCAAATCAAATGAATATTAAAAGCATAAGATAAACATCCAATTAAAAAAGTAAAAAAAAAGAAAATTTACAACTCAGTCCGGATACTACTTAAGATAACCATCTGACAAATGTACTTTTAAGTGAAGGTAATTCTATACAGATTTTTTTAAAAAATCTACAAGATTTAATGGGTTAGTCATTGATAAATTCCAATTCTATGCGGCATACTATGACAAATTCCTACTAAGTTAGGACTTGTGCTCTCTTGAGCATTTATAACTTTGCATCTTTTTTTTTATGCTTCTATTCCAATATGGAATTATACTGTATATATTAGGCCACAGTTAGTTTCACTACATTAAACAGCACTTGGAGTTTCAGTCTATAATTTAATTACTGTAAATCAGTAATCCCAATGATGCAAACGTAAATATATTTATTTAACTAAATTTTCAAAAATGATTTTTCCCTCAATCTGCTGAAAAGGGAGGCACTCAAAACCTCTTTAACCTTTTGAAAAAGTGATTTTTCTTTTAAGGAGTAATAAAAAAGATGAACTGGTTCAAAATCATGTTATAGGAGGGGGGAATGGTGCATACTATTATGGACTCTGTTTTAATGACTCTCATAAAGAGTCCGTCTTTCTATTTTTTAAAGGTGAAATAGGAGAAAAGATAACACTGTATCCATCAGTCTTTATCCAAATTCTTACTTGAAATGAATCAACAGCATGAAAGTTAATTATTTTGCTATAAATATAAAGATGGATAAGCTTTGTTTTCAAATTCCATACAGGTATAACTAAAAGGAAGCCAAATGGAATGTTCAATAGTGAGAAATTGACGTTTGACAAAAACAAACTTTGACTCAGAGGTTTGGATGAAATCTCCAAGCCTAACAGTGGTCTATATGTGATATTTCAGGCTTAGAGATGACTTAAATTTTAGAGATAATATTTAGAAGATCTTCACATGGGATTATTCTGATACAAGTGAGCAAATATTTGTCTATAAATATTTTGGGTGATGACTCCTGCAGCCTCTTGCTAGGTTCCGAGGCATAGAAATTTAATACATATAAATAAAATATTAACCTAGAGCCTGAAGTTCAAAGCATATACAGCTTGCTTATTACTCTACAGGCATGCAAAGGACAAAATACAAGACATTAAAAGAGAGAAAAAATAAGTAGATGTACAGTTGGATCTCTATAGGAACAGCAATCATCATATTCTTCTATTATCAGACCTGAAATTCAGTGGCCTTCTTATAGTGATCGTGAAAACATTTGACTTCCTTTCAATTATGAGTGAAGCTGGTATATTTATATTCAGGATGTTTTAGAGCTGGAAGTTGGATGGTGATCACCCATAAAAATTATATGAGGAATTTTGCCTCTTAGTGATTGAAACAAAAATACTTTATCTTCCCTTTATTAAAGTCTATTCTGAGAGCACCATCCCATTACTGCAAGTAAATGTAATTTTAGTCCATGAACTTGCTCCCAAGGAATTGTGTAAGACTACAATACTTTGCACTTTAAATTTAACTAGATATACATCCGAGTATGTACACATAAGATGGCAGGATCTTACCTTTGACTTGAAATTTATTGAAAACAAAGTGAAGGTAATGTCTTTCCATTTGAGGCATTGCCTCAACTGAATTCAAATTTATGTTTGTATGTTTTATTTCTTTATTGACTACCCTAAACTGTTGAGACGGAACAAAGTATAATATTTAACATCTTAACTATTTGGTAACAGAGTAGTTTATTGTGTCCCCAGGTTATCTAATAAAGTAGGACAATAAAAAAAATGCATAAACACACATGTCCACACACAGATGCACATATGTGCACACGTCACACAAACACACACAGACACACAGACACACGCACACAGATGGCATGTTTCCTATTAGTAAATCTTGCCTGAACTTCTGTTATGAACCATAATAATATGGTAATAAAAAGGGGAGAAAGATAATGAAGTAACTTGAGCTATACTTCTAACAATTAACAGGCACATTAGTGTGTTTCGTTAGAAGATGGTGAAACTCTATCTGGTAATAGCATAAATTAAAAATGAATCAAGTGTTTATACTGATTTATAAAAATCTACAAATTTAGGCACACATGACATCAGAAAGACAGGAGTTTTTCAAATATATTAGCAGTATAACTGACCTTGTAACTCTGACTGCTTCAAAAAGACTAATGACTATGCATCTCACTCCTGGGTAGTTCTCTGTCTTGTCAGTGTACAAGATCATTAGTGGTTTCATATGCTGATAATTCTACTGAACTGAACCTGTATTACAAAAAAATTTCTTATCTATATATTCAATTACATCAGTCTTGCTCATGTATAGTAAGATTCTTTGGGAAATTAAAAAATCAATTTTTTTTTGATGGTCTCACTGTCTTTCAGTCTATATCTGTATGCCTTTTGCCAATAAAACAGAAGGCAGTTAAATATCAATGATTCATTCCAAAATAGTTTGGTGTCAGAAGTTGTCAGCCTAAAAAATAGAAGACTTTGAGTTTTACTCCCACCTTAGGCACAAAGCCAGATGGGTGACTTTGGGACAATTTAACCTCTTTTAAACCTAGGAAGATGATGGTAGGTAATCACTGCTGAAAATGTTGCCAAAGAAAACTTCAGGGACTTGTCTAGGCAGTCATCAGGCATCAAGACTGATCTGAAATAAATAATAATAAAAAAGAATAAGAGATCTTTTGGGGAACTATAAAGCATTGTGAAATTTGAGCATTTTTCAGGAAAACCCCCAATAATTGTTTACTATGGATGAAAAAGATGAAATTGCAACACTGAAAAATGTGGACTTCCAAATGTATTTTTTTCACTTTGGAAACAAGACCAGATTCCTCTTCTGGCATTCTATAATTTAGTTGAAATAACATATGAGGAAAGAAGATAAATACAATTTTACTAATTCTACCTTTCTCTTCTTAACTTTTATCATCTCTTTCTTTCTAAGATAGCTTTCTATATTCTGCAGAGGATTCCCAATCAGACATTCTTCCAGAATATGAGATATATGATTCTTACCCACTTCCTAGCCTATTTTAACTAGGTTCTAAAATACCCAGGGAGAGTTTGGCAATTTGACATTCCAGAACCTGGAAACTCAGTTTGTTCCTATATTCATACTTTCTCAACTTCAGATAATCTTTGTTCCTATAATTTTTTAAAAATGTTTTAATTTTTAATCTTCCTAATATTTTAGTTCAGTTGATATTACTGAAAATAATAAAAGTATTATATTATTATTATTTGCAACAACAGAATTGTATCACAGCGGCCAGTTGTTTCGCCGGATTTGGCATTGGTTACTAGTCGGGCCCCACCCAGGGGCCTAGGATGTCGTAACGTATTTTCGTAATATACGTGCAGATCCAAGCAGTGCGGCTTTTTGCATTTGACTGATGGTGATTTTGTCAATTTTTAACTGTTTTAAATGTAATTCCAGTGCTTTTGGAATAGCACCCAGTGTGCCAATTACCACTGGAATTACCACTGCTGGTTTGTGCCATAATCATTGAATTTTGATTTTTAAGTCCTTAACATTATTATTAATAATAATAATAATAATAATAATAATAATAATTTTCTGAATGGATCTTGCAATTATATGTGTGTGTGTGTATGTGTATGCATGTATGTATGTGTGTGTGTGTATACATACATACATACATACATACATACATACATACATATATTTTACAACCCCTGGTATGCCCAAATATGGGAGGAAGATCACTACTTCCATTCTCTGTCCTTCGGCTCGTCACAAGAGACCATCCAGACAGAACCCAATATTTTTTTTACTGTTGCCTTTTTGTTACATTTGCTATATTTGTGCTGATAAATAAATAAAGGGAGACTAGTATAGATCTATTTCAAGCTATTTAGCTCTCATCAGCTAGCCATTCCTAGTAAGGGTATGGCTAGCTGATGAGAGCTAAATAGCTTGAAATAGATCTATACTAGTCTCCCTTTATTTATTTATCAGCACAAATATAACATATATATATATATATATATATATATATATATATATATATATATATATATATATATATATATATATATATGATATAAAATGATATCATTTTATAGTATTTATTTTAGGAACATATTACTACTCTGTTTGTTTATTTTGGATATTTGATACTATAGTTGATGTTTCTTCTACCTTCTAGGTGTTAATTTTAATATCTAATATTATGCTATGTTGTAATATTGTATTTCTTCCTTCTCACGCTGAGAATAATTTTTCATGAAGATTCTTAATAATAATATTCAAGTTTCCAATCCATTCCTATTATTTTATTCCAGAATAGGTCCTTAGGGGATGGGGATACATCATACTTTTAATCAGAAATCATGTTTCTTGATTCAATTATTTCATATTAAGAAAAAGTCCATAGGCGTTACTTGCATAATACAGTTTTATACTGACCAAAGAAAGACATACAACATGAAAAATACTGGAAATAATGCCCAAGAATTGATCATTGACAGATCTCAATTTTCTAACAGAACCTTTAAAAATTTATCAGATTTTACTAGATATCAATAATTTTCCATTCATGAGGCTAGATCAAACTTTAGTTTTCTAAAGTATCTTGGAAGCAATCAATTCCCCTCCTCCTAGTTTGTACATTTGAATTTTGGAAAAAGAAATATTGGTTACCCCAAAATGTTTCTCAAGCAAGGTGTCCATTAAGGAAAATTCCAGTGAATATGAAAGGTAAAGGGGTATTTTCTGCTCTGGCAGGTCACCACTTAAGTCTTTTAATGTCTTCTCCATCTATTTCATGTTATTAATTTCCCCAATTTAACAGGAAGCGCAGACCAAGTTCACATGTACTATCAATGCAAAGAACCACGTCTTTTGCAAGAATTTTGATACTGCTTTCAATATCAAACTCCAACATTATTTTTAAGAGAATTATGCAAGATTTTTCTTCAACATAAAATAAACCTAGAAAAGGATACTGCTATATGTCAAGGAATGGGTAGATTAGAATGGGTAATCTTTCTTTAATTTGAACATTTGTAAATTATTTTTCACTTCTCAGAAACATTAAACCTGCTTAGAATAAAAAATGTGTGTGTGTGTGAATGTATGTATGTATGTATCTCATACAATATTGAAATGTAATAAAATGATGCAAAATTTTCAAAATATGAATGTCTTTTTTATAATTATTATTTATTGAATATGTTCTTTTTTATTTCAGTTTATATTTTAATATAATAGCATTTCTACTCTTCATCACTCATATGGCCATAAGTGAGTGAAGATATAGTGAGAGAGGTAGGCACTTTTTGTTTGAAATTCTCACACTAAAGATATATACAGTTTGAAACCTTGCTATTTTGGGTTGCTGGTCGTGCTAAAATACTCATTGTTAATGTACACACTAAATTGATGGTTTGGCAGGTTTGTTGCTGCCGTACAAATTCCTCGGCACTCTAATTTACTATAATTTGATTGGATATCTCCATAGGAAGCTGGACTGACTCTTCTGTTTAATTTTTTTGGCCACCGTTAGTATTTCTCTTTTACTCACAGAATTTTGGATTGTTTGTTCTATTTATGGAATTGTACTTTAACTGACCTGGTTGTTCTCATTTGCTCTATTTTATTGTTTTCATTGTGCATGCATTTCCTCTATTTTATTTTATTTTTTCATTGTGTATGCATTGATGATGTGAGCTGCCTTGGGAAATACATCGGAGGCCAAAAAGAGAATAATTTCTTTAAAAATAACACACACACACACACACACACACACTTCATAAGAGAAGAGCAAATTCAGTTTTAGCTTTCCTATAGAGTTGATTTCCTAGTGTATTCTATCTATAGGGCCTAACAGCTTGTCCCTATTGCCTAAAATATAAACAGATAAACAGATTTGAAATATGTTTATCTGTTTATATTTTAGGCAATAGGGACAAGCTGTCGGGCCCTATAGATAGAGTACACTAGGAAATCAATTCTGCAAGAAAGCTAAAACTTAGGACCATGTATTATAATAGAATCTAACAAGTCTGGTCCTCTTCTCCTCTTCCTCTTTCTCCCCCCCCATCTGAATTAAGGAAGTGTCTACCTGAGGTACTTCCAAATGCCATCTCACTGTGGATTTTATAAAATGCTTCAGCCTCTTTTGATTAGTCAATGGTTCCTGAATAACTCTAAAAGGTAATCTGCCTTACTCTCACTACACAATCAACTATTCCCTCAAGAATTCCTTTGGAACTAATATGTCACACCATGAATCCTTCCTAAGGGAATTTCTTCTTAAAACTGAAGAGATATTGTTAGGCTGGTGAGTTAAAGTAAATATTTCCATTAAAGAAAAGAACCATCGCAATATAGCAAGGCTTTCCTTTTTATTAAACCACAAAAATCCACTTTATTTTCATAGTGAATTAATATTTGACATTTCTGAAACGTATTCATATTAAGGTACTCTATCTCTAATTAATAATTGGCTTATTTAAAATTTGTTAAGAGTAACTTAGAATATAATTTTTTATTCCTTCCTTCCTTCCCATCTCCCTTCCTTTCTTCCTTCCTCCCTCCCTTCCTTTCTGTTTTATTCCCCTAAAAAATTCTGGAGTAAGATTAGTTCTGTTTAGGAGAGGGTGAGCTGTTAAATACTAAGGACCAAAAATAGAGCACTAAATACACCTTGTTGGAAGTATACAAATAGATGTTTTTGATATTAGCTTTTTCCATTTTCATGACATTCTTAAAATAAATAGCTTTAAACTCAGATGCTTTGCAAGGCTTAAAACTTAAATGCTTTCTCCTTGTGATTATTCAGTTGTTTTTCAGTAATTTGCCAGGCTATTGCTTACAAATACAAAGATAGAAAAACATCTATGCCCAAATATGGCTTTTTGGATTGTTTGTACCTTTAAATATGTTTAATAGAAACCTGATTTAAAAGAATGTGCAGAATAATGATAATTTATATTCCATATATTTTATTAATTATATCAACAAATAAACATGTATTGATAATTATGTATAATTAATTGCATTAATTAATTATTTGTATAATTAATTATAAATGTACAAAAAATTATCTTATATGCACATATCTTGGTCATTATCATCAAAATAATATTATAGTTGAATCTGTAATTGGGGAACAAATTAATAAACACTGACTTGACCTGTTGCACCTTGATGGAATCCTGAAGCTATACTGTTGATATCAAAAACTAAATGAAACATACGTAATTTGTTTAATAAAAAATAAAGCCAATGTGATTTCTCCCTCTGTCCCTCTGTCTCCCCCTTCCTCCCTCACATATCAATTCATAATTGGATCAACATGTATACATATTTTTCTGGTATACCAGCAATTATTAAAAATTCAAAACAACCTACTGAAAAATAAAGTAGCCTCTATAAATTATGCAATTATCATTTCCCTAATATTTACCTTTCTTTAGTTCTTTATGCCTATAAAGAAACAAGGAAAAACAATATAAACCTTATGTATACTTGCCTAAAAATATCCCACACATATAGGGTGAGATTGGAAAAGTATGGTTCTCTTGGAAATGGATTAAATGCACATATATTTTGTAATGTAGTGACTGCAACAAAACCTGTACAAATGAATTATAATAAAATGCAAAGTTAAAAAGTAAAGGGGAAAAAAAGACATGATACCCAGAGCATGATGTTGTTGGGAAAACATTTAACAGCTTTTTCATTTCATATTCTTGTCAAAGTAAATAACTCCCTAAAACAAACTTCCAGAATGGCTTTCATTCTAATGTGACACAAAAAGTCAGTCATTTAATTTGGTAATTAGTATTATGCCAGAAACTATCTGTTCAGTATGAAACAAATATGTTTACAATATTATTTGCCATCTGTTTGATAGATAGAAGAATATATAGTTCTAGGTTCCCAAAGACTTCTTTTTAAAAAGTAGAGAGATATGATAAATTTAGTATTTAGGTAGACATATTTTTTCCCTTTATAAAGATGAATATATTTTAAGAAGATGGTATGTCCGGGTTATTGTTGAAAACCAGAGATTATATAACAGACGATGATAGATGCTTTTAAATTTTAGGTGTAAAATTTATATCGGGAAAAGGGAACCCTATAAAAATAGGGGAGAAATCCTGAATTTCTGCTTAATAATTTTTTCTGTCTGCTTCTATTCCATTTATAATTGCAATTTTAAAGAATATTGTTACTAGCAAATATTTTTATAATTATCATTAAGTGATAATAATATAATTTATATAATGTACATAAAAGATATGTGTGTCATCTCAACATTGTTGCTTTAGGTTCCCATTTATTCACCAAAATACTTGTGAAAGCTGTTGCTTTATATTGAGTTGGACTTTGCAGACAAGAAATGAAATATTAAACAAGTACCTACAAATATAGAATTTTGGCTTGAGGTAGGGGGAAATCTTGGTAAAATGGTGGAATGAAGAGCCATCATTATAGATTCATCATACTCCTTACATATATATTTACGCAATGCATGAAGCAAGCATATGTATATATGTGTCAATCAGATTACATTTTACTGGGCAATTCTAAAAATCAAGTATCCCAATTTGAAGAGTCTGCATCTTAGCAAACTAATAAGCTTGGACTTTAAAAAGCTGTTATTCTAATACTAGTCAAATGGGCCATTCATAAGCACCTTACATTTGTGTTGAGCAAAATATTGTTCATTAGTGATGGACTTCCATTCTCCTTTACTTTTTGTGAGAAGGCAAAGCTTTCACAAGAACAGGTGGGATCATGCAGGAAGGATTGAAATATCATAGGGTTATCTCTCCATTTTTTGGAAGCCTAGAGTTTAAGATTGATGGGAACAGCTTTTTGTATCAGTACTGAAATGTTCACCTGCGCAGTGCCAAGGCTGTTTTGCAAGAATACAGAAGAGCACAATGCCTAAATATTCTTCCGTGTCATTACAAAGGATGGTTCAATTAGCCAAAAGAATTCATGTTAGGGTGATATCACTGAAAGAGAGATTTCATAGGGGCGAATTAGGTTGTTGTGTCAGTGCACTCTTTTTGAAGATGGTTTTCAGTTTTTAATTTCATTTGCTTTGCCGTGTGCATTTGACCTCATGAGCTTTCATATCCGTAGGGGAAAGCACTTTGAAGCTAGCCACATCTGTGTGTAAACAATGTGTCTTTGTGACATGAATGCTTCTCCCAAGTTCGCTTCCCCCTCCCACCCTCCCTCCCTCTCCCTCCCTCCGTCCCTTCCTCCCTCTCCAGAATGAGAATTTGCTCCTGAGTTTGATATAATGAGATTCAACTGCTTTCTAATGTTCACAACAATGGTTGAGGCTTAGCCCCTTAAAACATTTACCAAGTCTGCATAAGAAAAAAATCCACAACTTCTAAGGTCAAGAACTCAACATCTGTGCAGTGGCTGTATTGGGGATTTGTATGTGCAAACCTATAAAAGAAGAGGGAAATTGTATTTGTAAGATAAAGAGGGTTGGTTACAGAGGCACCTGATTCTTTCAAACTTTCTGTGCATAGTATAATTGTTCAAGAGATCTTAGAGAATTAAATCCTTTGTAATATTATCAAAATCAATTCATCTATCTCTAGTGATGTTTCAGTAGTAGCCTAGTAACCTAGGAGGAGGAGGAGGAGGAGGAGGAGGAGGAGGAGGAGGAGGAGGAGGAGGAGGAGGAGGAGGAGGAGGAGAAGAAGAAGAAGAAGAAGAAGAAGAAGAAGAAGAAGAAGAAGAAGAAGAAGAAGAAGAAGAAGAAGAAGAAGAAGAAGAAGAAGAAGAAGAAGAAGAAAGTTCTGTTCAGTCCTTTCCCAGAGATTGAACTGCTGGAAGAGGAGCAGGCTCCAGTGTGGGCAAGTGTATTTGCCAACATGCCATATGGGACCCATGGTTGGGACTTTTTTTTTCCTAGAATAATTAAATGTTGATGGCAGAGTTCAAATGGATCATTAAAATTCAAAAGTGTAAGAAACAGATTTTTTCTTATGTTGCTGAATGCTCCAGAGGGCTGAATAGCTAGCAGAAGTGAGGCAGGCTGCAGCAGTGATCAGCGTGTGCTGTGATAGTACTAATTTGATCATAATATAGTCATCTCTGAAGATTACAGCTATTCAATTAAATATTCTAATTAACCTGAAGTATTAGGCAAATGATACTAATTACAAATATTCTCCTGAGATTCACAGCAATGAAAATCCCACTTGCAACTGATACTTCTAGCCAATGTTTCGTAACACAATGTCCTATATCATAGGCTTTCAGAATATTAAAATGCAGTTAATTTGCCTAAACCTCATTTGTTTAATGGCATTAGCATTTTGTTTGAAATTGTAATAAACGTACATCCCGCTTTCAAGTAAAATTTAAAATGAGTGTACTCTTGGGGTAACTTAAGATTCCTGTTTACAGACCTAGCACTTTATCCAGTCAGCGGAACAGTTTGAGCTTAACTTTCAGCCATTAAACATATTGAAATTGTTTAAAAATGCTAATAATTTGTCTTTTCAAATAAGAAAAAAGGGATATTTTGCAGTAAAATTTCATTATGTTACCCATGTGACCAGTTTCCTACTGTGAGGGCCCTAATGCTTGAACTTTCCCTGTAGATATTCTTTTTTTTCCTTTTTCTTTCCCTGCACAATGCATTTTTCTTCGTACTCTTTTGTTGATGAGTATGCATGTATATATGTATATATAGCTCCAATTTTGGTATCTCACAATGAGGTTGTCTTGACCCTTTAGGTACTTCTTACTTTCTTTTTTTTTCTTTTTAATGCAACAACCTAAACACTTAAAAAAAAGAAAAATTAAATATTTGAATATTATTATTTATATCTGAAATCCTAAATCATTAACCAGTCTGGAATGAAATTTTCCCCTTCCTTTTATGAATTGAGGATACAACTGTTACAAAATCAATGAATCAAATGACATGCAACTTCTCTGATGAACATGTTAAAGATGGCCAGTTTTAGCAACTCAAATAATTTATGGCTTTTTCCATACAAAAATGTCTTACTTATAAGCAACCATTATTTCAAGGAGAATGTTAGACTAGCATCTGATTTCTAGCCTCATGTGTCATGTCCACATTGGAAGTTCGTTTGATGGAAGGAACAGGCAATCATTCATGCTTCTGTTTATTATTTGAAGTGAAATATTCAAAGGCAAACCAAGTGGGAATTTAGCTTTAATGACTACACAAAAGGTTTTGGTTATATCCTTTCCCTTAAAAAGTAAGTTGTTGTTATTGTTGTTGTTATTATTATTGTTATTGTTGTTGTTATTACAGTCAACCAGATGTTCAGACTGGTTCTGTCTACCTATCGAGTCCTTAGCAAGGACTTGGGATAGGCAGATGTGGATGTTTGATGGTGTTACAGATATTCTCACAGGATGGAAGCTGTTCCCAGTAAAGCTGCTTTTTGCAATTGAATTATTTTTATTGTTATTATTATTGATTTAATCTTAAATTCAATTCGCAATCTGTGATTGCTAAAAACTTAACAGTTGAAGTCCTAATCAAGGACCTAACAGCATTTAAGGTAATGTATATAGGCAGTTCCAAGTAAGGTGGTTTTTTGCAAATTCAGAATATTCAGGTCTGGTAAGTTTAAAATTTCCATGTATCTAGGCAATCCTTTGGGTATTGCTCCAAGGATTCCTATTACTATTAGTACAACCATTGCTTTCTTCCTCCACAATCACTCAACTTCAATTTGCAGATGATAGTATTTCATTATTTGTTTCTCTTCAATTTGTGCATCACCTGATGTTATTTCTTTTATTCATTAAAGATGAAACTCAGTCAACTGAACATTCAAAAATGTATTACAAATACCATTGACTGGTACTGATGGTTGATATGAGTTTCTGCCAGCATCCTAGGTATCAACCAAGTACCTTCTTAAAATATATGATGTTCCTAGTAATGCAGTTTTTTGCAGTTCGGCTGGTGTTGTTGCAGGAAGCTGCAAATTCTTTATGTATTTTGAAAAATTCTTGAACATGGTCCCAAGTTCCCCGATGACAATGGGTATCACTATTACGTGTTTCATCCATAGCCATGTAGTTTTGATGGCCAAGTCGCAATATTTGATTATTTTTTCTAGTTCTTTTTCTTCGACTCTGGCATCTCTGGGTACAGCCATATCAATAAACTGTACACTTCAGCCCTCTACAACTATGATATCTGGCGTGTTGTGTTGTTATTGTTATTTATATACTTTGTTCATTAAACATGAAACTCAGTCAACTGAACATATAGAAATGTGTCACAAATACAATTGACTCGTGCTAATGGTTGATACGGGTAACTGCCATTGTCCTAGGTATTAACCAAGTATCTTCTTAAGATGTACGATGTTACGAGTAGCACAGTTTTTTTGCAGTTCTGCTGATGTTATTGCAGGAAGATGCAATTCCTTGATGTGTTTTATAAAATTCTTGGACATGGTACCAAGTGCCCTGATGACAATGAGTATCACTGTTAGCAATAGCAGTTAGACTTATATACCGCTTCATAGGGCTTTCAGCCCTCTCTAAGCGGTTTACAGAGTCAGCATATTGCCCCCAACAACAATCCGGGTCCTCATTTTACCCACCTCGGAAGGATGGAAGGCTGAGTCAACCTTGAGCCGGTGAGATTTGAACAGCCGAACTGCAGAACTGCAGTCAGCTGAAGTAGCCTGCAGTGCTGCATTTAACCACTGTGCCACCTCGGCTCTGTTGTTGTTGTTAAGTTCAGAAAGTTCCTCAGATACAGGAATTTTAAATTTTCCATCTGTAAAATTAATCACTTAAAAAATACCTGCCCCTCACTATAGGTCTAAGCATATGTTAGAGAGGGGCTTGAAAACATATTTTTTTGATGTCTGTTTATAGTTCTGCTCAGTTATGCAAGATCTGAATGATCATATTGTAGGAGACAGGCTTCAACAATATTGCAACCAACACCTGCTTGTTGAGAAGAAGTGGTAGGTATGTAAATAGCTGCTCATGTGCAGTCCCTATGCATAATTTGGTCTTTTATGGTACTAAATTCCTGATCATCTTGTGCACCTAGGGATCTACAGCTGTTCACACAGATGCTTTGCCATTTACTCATACATGCTCAAAGTGCATTTCTGCAGGTGAATGCAATAATACAGATACTATATATTGCAACCTGGCATTGGCTCATTATGATTGCTCGAGCCATAATAAATACACAAGCAAGGCTCTTGTTTATAATGAAAAGGAATCAATGAAGTCTATAAACAAAAGATACCAATACAACCAATACTACAAATAAATCCCTACTGTGAGGGGTTCTTGGTGCCTTGCTTGTTTCCTTGCAGATGTTTCAGTGCCCAAACTAGGTAACATCATCAGTGCTAATAAGGAGTGTAGTTTGCTGTCAGTTTATATTCTACTGGTTTGGCTTTCAGTGTTGGTGGGGACTCTTAGAGCAGTGTTTTTCAACCTTTTTTGTGCAAAGGCACACTTTTTTCATGAAAAAAATCATGAGGCACACCACCATTAGAAAATGTTTAAAAAATTTAACTCTGTGCCTATATTGACTATATATAAAGTAATTTTCCCACGGCACACCTTACACTATGTCACGTCACACTAGTATGCCGCGGCACAGTGGTTGAAAAACACTGTCTTAGAGAGTCTTTGGTTGGTCTGTTGGCTTCTTTGACAATTTCTTGATTGGGGCATTTTTTACTTGATTGTTGGTCTGAAATTAACTTTGGAGTTAATCTATGCGAATCTGGGTGCTGATTGTTGGTGGAGAGGTGCTTGGGTTTTCTGATCCCTTTTGGGGCTGGTGATAGTCCCTTTTGCATGGTCCATAGATGTTAATGTTTATGTGTCTATTGATGGCTTATTAGTCAGAGTGCCAGGTTTCTAGAAATTCCCTGGCATTTTTGGACTTGGTTTGGTCTAGAATAGTCACATTTTCCCAACTGAAACTATGGTTAAATCTGTCTATATATTATGAAATGAAAGAATTTTCATCATGTCTTCTGACTGCTGGTTGGGGTTCGTGGATGCGTTCTTCCAATCTTCTGCCTCTTTGTCCTACACAGTGGTTGTTGCAGCCCTTACCTTATATGTTGTAGACGACTCCTGTTTTTCCTTCTGAGGTTATTGGGTCTTTAGGTCTGCGTAGGATGTTTTGAAGAGCTTTAGTTGGCTTGTGTGCTATGCTGGTTCCATGTGGTTGTAGTCAGGGGTGGGTGTCAGGCCTGCAGCGGTTCCTTTAAGAATCTTTGGCCTGCCACACTCTCTCTTCTAGATTCATCTTTAGTATGCGTATTCATTAAAGGGGAGGATAGCAAGGGATAGAATATGTTGTTTTCAAAATAAAAAAAATTCTTTCTAGAAGCTCAAGGTTATTCTTTGACTCCGCACCTTTGCACCTGACTGGAACCAGCTGGGTGGAGATGCCAGCATGGAAAAAGAAGATTGGACCATGTGATGGATTTGTGGGTGTGGGGACAAGATCATGAACTTTCAGCTGACAGTGGGTTGCTCCTGGTTTGGCCCAGTTCAGCTGAACCAGTAGCAGTGGTGGTGGAAGGCCCCACTCCCCCACCCAGACGCTTCTGTGCAGGGGCAGAAACAATGTGCATGTGCGTGAACACATGCGGAAGCGAGCCTGAACCAGTAGTAAAAATATTTGCAATCCACCACTAGTTATAGTAGTCTGTTATGGTTTCTGAGACATTCATGATGCATGATAGTGTCATACTTTTTAGGGTTTGTGTTAGTTGCGCTCTATTGAGTTGAATGGTCAGGGACGTTTTGATAAAGTCCCCCCAACAAGACTGACAGGCAAGCCACTTGAATATAAACTGACAGCCAGCAGCACTTCTTACTAGCACTGATGATGTAACCTAATTTGGTTAATGAAATGTCTGCAAGAAAACAAGCAAGGTCAGTGAGCACCAAGGACCCTTCATGTCAGCCCTAGGCTACAAATATTCTCCTCAGTGGTGGGTTTCAAAAATGGTTCGAACCTACTCTGTGGGTGTGGCCTCCTTTGTGGGAGTGGCTTGCTGCCAATGTGACTGAATGGGAGTGGCTTGCCGCCCATGTGACCAGATATGATGATGCCGACGACACTTGTCAGAACCACCTTAAATTACCTCACACACAGCACTGGCATGCATAAGAATATGATGTAAACTTGTTTTTTAAAAGGCATCTTTGGTTTGCGTTAAAACAGCTTCAACACACGCAATGTTCTAATTGCACCACAAACGCAGTAATCATCCTTATCTTTCACAGAGGCACTGAGTTTTATAAATATGAGCATGATAGTGTAGAATAATCATATCCAAGGACCAGTGGTGGGTTTCAAAGAATTTTGGAACCTCTTCTGTAGGTGTGGCTTGCTTTCCGGGTCCACCGGTGGAACCTCTTCTAACCGGTTCAGTAGATTTGACGAACCGGTTCTACCAAATAGGTGCGAACTGGTAGGAACCCACCTCTGATTCTCCTTATGAAATCCCTATCATCTTCACTGAGAACAAAAACGGAGGTTTCATTCTGACCATAACTGATGATCAACGCACAAGGTTTTTCACATATATTTATGTGTACAGAGGCTAGAAAGATGACAAAACTGCATTGGGGAACCTTTGGCAAAGAATGCTTTACCATGCTGGCTGTTGGGTTTTTGTTTTGTTTTTTTTGTTTTGTTTTGTGTTTGGATTCAGACATTTTGATTTGGCAATGTGAAATTACAATGGAAGGTACTTGAAAGTTGGACCAAGGTAACAGGGCAATTATTTTTAAAGTCAACCTCAGAACACCTGCTTCCTGAGGTGAGGGAAATTTTTGTTTATAAAGGGCCAGTGCTGGCACTACAGGGGAACCAGGTGGCAGCAGTGGGTAATCTACTAAATTTCTGGGCATTTCTTTGAAACCAATCTTTCCTAAAAGTGGCTTATCTTGTGGCAAAGTATGGTTCATTACATTTTTATATACTAATCAAAGGACATGTCAGAAAGCATATAGAAATTCTCAATTTTTAAAGACCAAACACGATTCCATTCATTTATGTAGACAGCTTCATAAGTAAGTTCTTTATTTTTCTATCTCTTGGCAGAGTCTGCCTTGTATGATTTTGTTTCTTGTTAAGCAAATGCCTTGGTACTTGTGGTTATCTGTTCACACATTATTAAAGGCCGTTCATATTAAATGTGTTTTTGCATGCTGTACAGAACTATCTTTTATTAAGAAAGGCATGAGGATTAAATGTCTGGAAATCAAGTGAACATTTCCAGGGGAAAAACTCTAGCTAACAAAGGCATTCCTTGCCCTTTGTGGGCACTTAATAGTGTAGAAATATTTCACGGTTTTCTTTTGGCCTCTTGAATGGGTTGATAGATATGGAGAAACATCCTTGCTTTCTGCCTCCTGATGAACTTGTTTTTCCTCATCTCTGTCTCTGCTTAGCACTTCAGTATCCATAGGCCTCATTCTTAAGTTGAAATATTAACAACTTTAAAACGGAGATCCTATTTTTCATTTTCTGCAAGACTATGATACTATTGCCCGTTAAAAACATACTTCTTCACTTTTCTTGGTACTTTTCACTTATTTAAGAAAATGTATATGGCCACCTACTCATTCTCAGTGGCTCGTGGCTGCTTACAAAAATAAGTGACAAAATATTTGTGGACTGCTGCCAAGACCACTGAATGGACATGGTCATGGAGTCACGAGTTGATTTCAACTTGAGGCAGTCTTTAGTTTTGAAAACTACTGCAGGGGCATCTCAATAAACAAGAAATGACATCCTAAAAGGTTTCTGCAAAATAGCTAGATTGGAGAATGAAATTATGGAAAGCATAGACTTACAAGATTGAAAAGGAGCTTGGCAGTTCCTTAGTCCAACTTCCAGTAGGAATCTTTATACTATCCCAGACAAGGAGCTACCAATTTGGCTTGAAAACCTCAGTGAAAATTCCTTGGTAAGTAGAATATGATTTGAGCATTCTGAAATTGTTTACAAGTTCAGGCAAGTAACCTTGTTGAAGCTAAAGTGGGAATGCACCAGCCCTGAAAGGCTGTGGAGAACCATAATGTTTTCGTTTATTGCCCCCCAATGTCTGCAAGATAGATAGATATATTTATGGACAGAACATTTCTTTCCTCTTTATTCTTAGAAAAATAAAAGGCAAAGAGGTGGCAATAGTTTTCCATTGTGCAAACTGAGCATGAAAGATTGTTCTAAGGTAAGGGAATCATCCCCCCCACCTTCTCAATGATCTTTTAAAGAGATGAGCTATTGTAGAAAGTAGGGAAAATGATCTTGATGGAGATAGGCTAGATCTGTTAACCAAGAAAATGTTGAAGCATTTTTAAAATTCCAGAATGAACATTTGGGAGCCACTCAGGGAGACATCTTCATAATTCACTGAATTATAAGAAGAACTATAAGAGGTACAGGACAATCAGATTGGCAAAATCCTGTTATTATAGCCAATCTCGACATCAGTAGATTTAATCTTACTATTTGGTGGATTTCCTGATCCTGTCTATCAAGTGGGGTTGACAGAAGTAGGGTCAAATTATAGTCAACATTCAGGCCTTTAAATTTTTGTCCTTTCTTTTCCTGTTTTTAGCCCATGAATGCTTTCACCCTAGCAATAGTCTACATGCCTTCTCTCTAGAGAATGAGCTCGGGTCCATTTTATAACAAAATATTCCCTGGTGGAGAACAATTGGTGACTCATGAGGAAGAAAATCCAGGATGTTCATTCAGCCATGAGTGGACAAATATATACTGTAGATCATCATACAATTGATACAGGAGTTTCTTGCCTTATAAATAACATGAAACTTTTTAAAAGTGGTATTTTAATAGAGGAGAAATGGTCTTTTGCTTTTTGGTGTGTGTCTCTGTGTGTGTCTGTCTGTGTGTGTCTGTGTGTGTGTAGGGGGGTAGTGATAAGGCTGTCCATCTGCTGATCACTGATTGGCTTAGCATTCTCCTTATTTTTCTATCATCCTGGAAGATTGGTTGCTGTTACTTTGCCAAGTAGACTCACAAGAACTAAACATGTTAATAGAAGTTGTGCCTGATGACCATAAGAGATCTGAAATCTTGTCTCCTTTTCATTGTGAGATCAGAAGATGACTGACAGGAAAATGGTTGTCTGAACTTCCCAATGATAAGGTCCATCTAAATTGGTAGAATTCTTACCCAGGGTTCAATTATTGGAATTAGCAAAATTATTTCAGGATTTTTGAAAAACTTAATGTGGAGACAGATTTAAAGCATGCAATTCTAGGAGTAAATGTGCAATCCTAACAACGTATGTGTAAAGACCAAGTTTCTATTATGGGTTATTTTGTACAACAAAGCACCCATACCAAAAAAAAAAAATAGATGTGTTGTTTGCACTTACCATTCAAGCAAAATTATAATCATTTCCATGATTACATCTTTGCCCTTCATTCCCTAAAGTCACCCAATGACCTTCTTGGTCTGAATAAGTGAATTTTTTCCCCATATTTGTTTAGTATTTCAATATTCTAATCACTAATTAGTAACATTACTCTATGGATTGAAAAATAAATTTACTCTAGAGCTTTATTTGTATTTGACTGAAAATCGAATAATAACGCATGCAGCTTCATGTGAAAGTTAATTGGGGAAAATGTATTATGGTTATAATTTCTTTTTCTTTTTTTAAAAAAAGTGCAACCTCATAAGACCCAAATAACAAGATGATGCCATTCTTTTTCTTTTTCCTCTTCGGGATTTTCTTTTTTTTTTTTTAATTGAGAATTTTTTTAAAAAAACTTTTACAAATATTTACTTTCCTCCCCCCACCTCCCCACCCAAACCCTACCCTCCCAACCTTCCCCCCCCAACGACTTCCCAGAACCAATACAGGATATAAATCTTTAACAAAAACATTCCAAAATAAACTTAAAAAAAAGTTAATATCATCTTTCATTTGAGCTTTAACTCCTCCTTGCTAGGCTAGCTCTAAAGAAATTATATCATTCCTTGTTTCTTCAGTCATAAACTATCTGGAATTTCTTAGTCCCATATTTATTTTGAGTATAGTCAATCCATCTTCTCCACTCCAGTTTATATCTCTCGTTTGAATGGTCGTTGAGATATGCTGATATTTTAGCCATCTCTGCTAGGTTTGTTACTTTCAATGTCCATTCTTGAATAGTAGGCAACTCTTCCTTCTTCCAGTATTGCGTCACCAGCAGTCTAGCTGCGGTTATTAAATGCAAAATCAGGTTAATCTCTACAACTGTACAATCAGTAATTATACCTAACAAAAATAACTGAGGGGTAAACTTTATCCTTTTTTAAGAACATTTTGCATAATCCATCATATTTTTATCCAAAATGCTTTAACCTTTTTACAAGTCCACCATATATGTAGCATCAGCACAATCACATCTCCAGCATTTAGGTTGTAAATTCAGATACATAGAGGCCAGTTTTTTAGGATCTAAATGCCATCTATAAAACATCTTATAAAAGTTTTCTCTCAAATTTTGGGCTTGTGTAAACTTTACATTTCTTACCCAGATCTTTTCCCATGTATCCAACATTATTGGTTCTTCAAAATTTTGGGCCCACTTTATCATACAGTCTTTAACTAATTCTGTTTCCGAACCCTGGATTTTCTTTTTTTTTCTTTTTTTAGTACAAACTAAAATACCATTTTTAAAAATCACATCAAAATTATTTTATTGCGTTTCCAGCTGGGAAATTACAGTAGGAGATATATTAGTTTAAAAGGACCATGCAATGTCAAGATGGAGTCTTCAAAAGTGTGAATGAAGGTCCATCTCAACTTTCAACAAACACAACTTACACAATATTGCAGCCACATCTTGATGGTTTTGATCATACCTGCAGATACAAACTTGCACGTAAGTTTGCATCTCTCTATTTTCCATGCCCTTCCTCCTGCATCTTGCCAAGACAACTCTAGACAACTTACAGCCATTCCATAGAAATGCTATCTAAAACATTAAAACAATAAATAAAGATCATATGTTTAAAATTCACTTCAATTTGGCCAAAATGGAAAGGAAGGGAACATAGTGAACACAGGAGGGAGGGAGGGCTGGCTAATCCATTAACCCTTCTAGGATGACACTCTCCCTTTGGAGCCTCAGGTAAGTTAGCAGAACCAGGTCATCAAGCCCTTTCAGGCAAAAGAGTGGATGCAGATCTTATCTTGGGAGGCGGCACAACATTTCAGGAGTCAGGTGCCATGGCAGAAAAGGCTTTTCTTCTGAACTGCTTCAGCTGAAATTCCTTGACTGTGGGTGTCAACATGCCTTTTCACCCATTATGGGTAGGTGGGCTAATCCCATCAGGATAAGACAGTTCCTCAGATAAACAAGACCCATGCTATAACCAACATCTTGAATTGAACCCAGAAGCAAACTGGCAACCAGCACAGCTTGTGGAACAATGGTATAACATGGGCCATCCTAGGGCCCCCAAGAACTATCCTACATAGTTGTGTTATATAACAGCTAACATTTGCAGATACTTTTCAAGGGTAGCCCCATGTAGAGCACATTGCAATAGTCTAACCATGTCATGACCAGACCTTGAGAGACTGAGATCCAGTGATGGTCACATTTGGTGCATAACACAAAGTTGCACAAAAGTTTTCCTTGCCATGATTGCCCCCTGCTCATTGAGAAAGAGCTGTGAGCCCAAGAGAACTTCCAAGTTGCATAGCAGGTTTGTCTAGAATAGTACAACCCCATCCAGAACTAAATATGTTAAAGTCCAGCAACTTAGAGCTCCAATAAAGGAAAATATTTGAACTCAGGGTTGAAATGAAGAGTCCTTGGTGCTCTCTGAGCTTGCTTGTTTTCCTGCAAAAGTTTCATTACCCTAACTAGTCATTTGGTCTTACCAGCATTTAGCTGAAGTCTGTTGTCCTCCATTCAGACCTCTCCAGGCACCACAAGAGCACAGCAACAACACCACGTGGTGCACCTAGGATGCAGGTTTATGAGTGTCATCAGAGTACTGTTGGTATCTCATCCATGAAGGCAGATGATCTCATCCAACAACTTCATATGGATATTAAAAACAAATGGAGAAAGTACTGAGCCCTGTGGCACACCACAAAGGACCAGCTACTATGGATGCACTACCCACAATGCCGGTCTCACCGGAGATCCACCAGTATGACAATGCCATTTATGCCCCATAACTGGGTCTAAAACCTGACTCGAAAGAGTCTAGAAAATCCACTTCATCCAGGAATCTGTTGAGCTGCCATTACAGTCACATTCTCTAGCATCTTTCCTAAAAAAGGAAGGTGGGGGCTGGACAGAAATTGTTCAGACAGGTGGGATCAAGTGATGACTTCTCAAGGAGGGGGAAAACTCCTCCTTTAATGGTCCCAAAAGTGATCCCTCCTGCAGTGATGAATTTATCACTGCTTGAACCCACTTGTCTGTCACCATCCTGGATACTTTTACCAGCCAGGTGGCACAGTGATCTAATTGACAGGTGTCTATAGAGATTCTCAGTCATCTAGGACATGGCCATCCCAAAGGTACTTTAGTCCAGCTGCCTTTTTAAAAAGTATCTTTGGGATTATTGTTAGGTTAGCATCAAGGACACTGTTCATTTCATCAAGGACACTATTCACTTCATAAGGTCCAACAGGCTCAAACTATTCCCAGATAACCAGGTAAGACTTTTCCCCAGCCATCTCTAGTGGACCAGCAGCACCATGCATAGGTTCCACCTGGGAATGAATCCAAGTGACTTTGTCCATCAGGCATTCCACAAATTCCTCTGCACCAGTCCTGAAGATGAACAACCAAACCCTCCTGTCCCAGGAGGGACCAGGACAGTGGTTGGATTCAAATAATTTAACAACCGTTTCTCTGCCCTAATAACTATCTGGGTAGGTGGGGCTCGGTGGTCATGTGACTGGGTGGGCTTGGCCAACTCAAGGTCACTCAGGTGGATGGGCATTTCGCCATAGCTGTTACAATGTAATAAGGGTTAATTGGAGAGGCAGTTTCTGTAAGCAGGTCAATAAAGATTAGGCTAGAAACAACACTAGAATGTTTCCTTCCTACCTTCCTTACAGGATTAGCTCTGTAAAGTGGAAAAAAACAAAAGGAGATTTCTTCCAACAATCGGTTCTCTGAACTATTTAGAAAGTTACCAACCGATTCTCCCGAATAGGTTGTGAACTGGCTGAATCCCACCACTGGGCCAGGAGATCCTGAGCAGGGCCATTGGGTGACACTCTGCATACATAATAAAGACAGAAAGTGTTTCACCACTTTTCCCATCATAAGGTAGGCCTTAATTGTAGCTCTAAGTCATGTCCAGTCAAATTCACCCCCCATTTTCCTCCAGTGGCAGTCTAGCAATCTCTTAACCCTTTTCAAAACATGAAACTCTTATGTGAAACACAGGGAATTCATCTGCCAGAAGAGTTGAGGTTCATATGTCTTAAAGGTGCCAGATTTGCAAACCACTGATTTAGCAATGGTTATCTCTTCCCCTCACTGCCTCCCTCCCCACTCTCTCTTTCTCATCTATCTATCTATCTATCTGCCTATCTATTTACCTACCCAACCTACAAATCCCTCCTTGGAAAACTATTTTTTAAAAAACAGAAGAGCTGTATGTTAACTGGTTTTCTAAAGAAATAAAGAAACGCTGCCTGAATGCAAATACTAATGAGGAGGGGTCAGAGGTGGGTTCCTACCAGTTCGCACCTATTCAGTAGAACCGGTTCGTCAAATCTACCGAACCGGTTAGAAGAGGTTCAACCAGTAGACCCGGAAAGCAGGCCACACCTACAGAAGAGATTCCAATTTTTTTTGAAACCCATCACTGGTCCTTGGATATGATTATTCTACACTATCATGCTCATATTTATAAAACTCAGTGCCTCTGTGAAAGGTAAGGATGACTACTGCGTTTTGTGGTACAATCAGAACATTGCGTGTGTTGAAGTTGTTTTAATGCAAACCAAAGATGACTTTTAAAAAATAAGTTTACATCATATTCTTATGCATGCCAGTGCTGTGTGTGAGGTAATTTAAGGTGGTTCTGACAAGTGTCATCGGCATCTTCATATCTGGTCACATGGGTGGCAAGTCACTCCCATCTGGTTACAGGGGTGGCAAGCCACTCCCACAAAGGAGGCCACACCCACAGAGTAGGTTCGAACAATTTTTGAAACCCACCACTGGGAGGGGCATTCCATATCTGGCTTGAAGAGGAATTATGCTCAAAAGTGATAGAAAGTAGGAAAGCACTAAACTACACTGTTTTAAGCAAAGATGTTTCTTGTCACCTCCTCCTCCTCCTCTTCCTCAGCATTAACTATTTCCTGGTATACTGGAAGAAAATGAAATAAGTAGAATGGGGGAAAAAATAAAGGCATGGAGGATATGGTTTCATAGAAACTTGAAGAACATGCTTTTACAAGGCTACAGCATACTTGAAAATGAATATGGTACAGTGGAAATCATGTTGTATTCGGTATTGCTGCCCAGAACACATATACAAAGACCTGAGTAAACATTTATACAGAGCCAACAAAGATGTGTCATCGTATACCTTACAGAAGAAGTAACATGATACAAACTGTATTTAGGCAAAGAGTTCCTGTAATGCAATGATCCATGGGTATGTTGTCTCACAGGGGAGTGACTGTACTGCAGTGATTTACTTTTGTGAAGGAAATGAATACTCTGATGTAATAAAATTGTCATGTACCACATTGATCTCTTTGCTTCAGAGGAAGTAGGGAGGAATTTAAATTTATATAAAATGGATATAATGGAATTATAAACACCAAGGAAGAAGAGATTGCAGAATGATGTACCCATTTACAAGGGAAATAAACGGAATAAAGTGATCCACATTTATAGCTGAAGGACATTTAGTGGAATAATATTCACCTTTATGGGAGCAGAAAGCCTAGTCAACTCCAGTTTTTTTAATGAAACGAACCATGGTGAAACCTGATTTCACTCCTTATGGATGCTGGATGCAAACATTTGCATCAAAAATAGAATGGAGACATTGGCCAAAGAGTGAGGAGTAATGATGGAGAAATGTTTTTCAATTGAATATATCTCTAAAATGAACGCTTTTAAAAATCATAACATTGAAATATTAAATTCTAGTAATTTTTTTTGGGGGGGGGCGGGAGGAGTGATTGGGAGGAGAAACAACATGCAAGGCTGGGAATAAACAATCTTAGTCTGGATTTTCAGATAATTCTTACACATAAGAATGCTTTTATATACAATGGAAATACCTACCCATTTCATTTACTACTACAATATATTCTCATAAGGTTAAGAAATCCTTAATAGCCCTATTTCCTAGGTCTATCAGCTACCAGGCCATGCCCTTCCAGTTGGTCTGAGAAACAGGTAACAAGTGCATGTGTATTTTACTTCTTGGTCAAAGTCATCTTTGGTTCAATGATGTCTGCTTGGGTAAAAACATTTTTCTATTTTTATTATGACAAGCAGTAATCATTTATATTGAAAGTGCAGGAAAGAGTTGCAAGAGGTATGCTAGAATTATTTTGGCAAATTATAGTTATGATGGCTAGCTCATTAGATGGATGGATAGACAGACAAACTTGCAAGTCAATATTTGATACATTTTTCTTCACAAAAATAGGCACAAAAATACATTAAGGGTGAAAGGGTGAAAAGTGCACTTAGAAATACATAAAATACATACAGTAGAATTAAGTTTCAAATAATGAACATAGCTACAATATAATAGACAACATTTAGCAAAATGTACCTATCAGAAGAAAGCAGGGAAAAAAGTATTGAAAAGGTTCAGAAAATGGGAAAAACTGATGGCTAGAAAAGGGAAGAATTGAAAGAAACTGAAATCAGCAAATTTGCCCATTCCTAAAGTTGCTTGACCGTTTTCTTTGGCACAAGACAATTAAATGGTTGGTTTGAATTGCATTTTCGCCTGCACTTGGAAACAGCAAGGGTTTCTTTTCAATCTATTTTCTTCCTAATTCCCTTTTCCATAATTACAGCTCTTTCTTTAACTCTCTCTGATGCCACTCCAGTGGCCAGCAGGGGTTACAGTCATAACTTTGCATTCTAAACAGGCAATGTTATGCCAACTGGGGCAGCCAAATTGTTGCCTGTGATGATAATCTGGCAGGGAGCTACCATTCTGAATGGTCACGGAATCAGCCCAAGTGTAACTATTTTGGTTGAAGTGAAAATAGAGAATCCAGACAGCAGTTAAAGCCCAGCTGCTATATACATTATTATTACACTGACCCTTTACATTGCACTTGATAGCACCTTTTACAGTAAGAAATCCAAGGACTTCCTTCTAGGCTAGTGAATACCCCTACAGTGCATGTTCCAACACATTCAACGCTAACCCATGCAATTCTAATTAAAATTCTCTTTCTAACACAGAGACCACATAATGCTATGTAGTTAGGCATGGTTAAATCCACTGATTTTGAAAGGATTCCAGACATGGATGGCTGCTGTTGACACAGAGCCTTCTTTAGTACTTAAAATATGTGTATGCTTATTTTCTATTTTCCAGGAAGCCAGGCAGCAACTAGATAAAATAGGTCAGAATTTGTAGGATATATAAGCTAGAAGCATCTATAGATCCAGGCATCTGAGGGAGCTGGTAAGCTACAAAACCACACACGTAATAGGTTTCAAGTGAGAAGGAGTAACAGGATAAAGTCAGTATAACAAATTCCAAGATGAATGAATGATTTTACCCACTGTATTTCCTCCTTTTAAAACCCATGAATACTGTGAAGCTTTGTTTTAGAAGATATGCAGGGTATTTTCACTTTAATATTACCCTGCATTTACTGGATATAAAGATTGCAATAAAAATGTTTAGCGTGAAAATCTGCTCTTTTTGTTCCTTTTTTTGGTCAAAAAAAGTGGAATATAAATCTTGCAGAGTTATACATCATCTTGAGATTACCAAAGTTCTGCCACAACTTCCATTTTTAGTAACTGTGGCCTTCTTTGTAAGCAGTAGCGCTATTATTAGAATACGTTCATAGGTCTTCTTGCCTATTTTTAACAATTTGGGATTCTTATTCATTTTTGTTCTTTCTTATTTCATTTTGTATGTTGAGAGACTGCAGGCTTGCCTGAAATGATATTTAAAAAGGAGTTGAAAAGAGAATCGAGGCAGGGTAATTCATATTTCATATTTTATGCACCCAAAGGTAAAGGTTCCCCTTGCACATATGTGCTAGTCATTCCCGACTCTAGAGGGTGATGCTCATCTCCGTTTCAAAGCCGAAGAGCCAGCGCTGTCCAAAGACATCTCCGTGGTCATATAGCTGGCATGACTAAAGGCTGAGGGCACACGGAACGCTCTTAGCTTCCCACCAAAGGGGTCCCTATTTTTCTACTTGCATTTTACATGCTTTCTAACTGTTAGTTTGGCAGAAGCTGGGACAAGTAACGGGAGCTCACTCTGTTACATGGTGCTAGGGATTCGAACCACCAAACTGCCAACCTTTCTGATTAACAAGCTCAGCATCTTAGCCACTGAGCCATCAGGTCCCTTATGCATCTATGATGAGTCAAATTATTAGGCATTTTGTTTTGGGCATTTGTAAAATTTCAAAAATAAATTACAGTAGGTGTGTTTTCACCCAATGGTGTCCATGAGAGCTTATGTATCCATCAAATGCTAATGTCTAAGATATTCATTTACTAGCAGGTTGTTTCTGATCATTTCATTGAGACCATAGAATCCCACCACTCCAGACTCAACTATTTCTTTATTCAGTCCAGAGAAGCTCACTATCAAATGAAGTCCTGGGTGGTCTTCATATCCCGTTTTAATTCCCAAGAATGCTGATAGGTGCCAAGGGGGAGACCAGAAATTAAGATAGCACTGAGAAAAGATGTTTCTCATTGCAATGTGCCACTTTCTCATTTAATTATTTGGACTTTTTAAACCATCTGAACAACATGTGCAAGGTGGTTCAGAGGTTTTATTTATTTATTGATTTTATTTAGTTTGTCAAACATGTAAAAGATAACAGGTATAAACATAAATATGAACAAAGTAAATGGGTATGAATATATGGGGACAGTAAGGACAAGGATGGTAGGCAGGGGTGGGTTTCAGGCGGTTCGCAGCGGTCCCCGCGAACCGGTTGGTCGGCGAACCTGGAAGTAAGTAACTTCCGGGAACGCCGAAGGATCCACCTGCCCACCCGCGTTTCTTACCCAGTTTTGACGAGTTCTGCGCTTCCACGCATGCGCAGAACGCATACAGCACCTGCGCGATCCTCCAGGAGCAGCTGGAGCATCGCACAGGTGGTAGTACGCATGTGTGCACTGCACGCGTGCACGAGGACGCCGCCGGCCCCGTTCTAACCGAACCGGTTGGAATGGGGCGAGAAACCCACCCCTGATGGTAGGCATGCTGCTGTGCTTATGCACACGCCTTACAGACCTCTTAGGAATGGGTTGAGATCAATAGTAGACAGTCTTAGGTTAAAATTATGGGGGGTTGTGGATGTAACAACAGAGTCAGGTAGTGCATTTCAGGCATTGACCACTCTGTGGCTGAAGTTGTATTTTCTGCAATCGAGTTTGGAGCGGTTTACCTTGAGTTTGTACGTATCTATTGTTTGCTCGTGTATTATTGTGGTTGAAGCTGAAGTCGTCATTGACAGGTAGGATGTTGTAGCGAATAATTTTGTGAATTAATTTTATCTGACCTAATAATTAGGTCAGACCAGAGGCAGCATAGTTCTAGGTTCTCCAAGCTCAAGATGTCAAGCCTGGTGGCAGAAACTCGGGGTAAATGTGTCCATAAATAAATAAAATGATCAAACTGATATCCATGAGCTCCACATTTCCAATTCCTGACACAAAATGAGCAAAGTAATTTGAGCATTTATTTTTATGACAAAATGACTATGTGAGCAAGAAGGATCACGAGATGCCATCTTACGCTTGTTTCAGAGGTTCTTAGCACCGTAACACCTCCAATGTACAGCCGCCTATTAGTTAAAAGAAACAATTCTGCTCGGAATGAAATCAGTATGAAATCAGGCAAGTGTGAAAAGCTGCAAAGTAACTATTTTGTTACATGTTTTTTATGACATAATTATATTGATCTGAAAGACATTCATCCAGAACCGCAACCTATTATAACCCACAAAATAAGAAAGCCAGTATAATCTTTTCAATCACTTGATATTCATGGTCTTATTCAAAGGTCTCTGAATATGTCATGTGTGTAATACCAATGCAAAATTTGGCACCGTCGTCACTCCCAGCAATATGTTTCAATAAGGTAATTTTCTTGCTGCCTAGGAAGATCAGCGGGGTGCAATCCTGAACAAAAACAGAGTATGACATCTTATTCAAGCATACATCTGGAAGACAAAACTATACTTTATTAAAGGAAAATGGGATTTCAGGATTGTTTTGACAAGCGGTAAAAATGTTCACCTCACTTTACATACAGTATGGAGTTTAGATTTAAAGCCATAGTAAGTAAAGCTCAGAAGATTAATGGGATGCTGTTTTCCCCCCAATTATGCAAATACACCAAAAGGGAGCCGGAAGGTTTTCTATGACATTTATTGAAATATAAAAACAAACACTTTACATAGGCGCGCATTGTTGTTGTTTTTTTTAAATAGAAATGGTCCTATCTTTTTGAACACTCAGCTCCATGCTTTTCCATTTGCTTATAAATGAGACTCTTCTGACACTATTAGGCTTAAATAGCTGTTTGTTAGTATCTCATTCAATTATATTCCCTTTCATATACTGGATAACACATGGGCAGCCTGCATTAGGTTAAGTCTGAATCATAATTAGAGGCTGGATTTAAATGAACTGATTTGTTGATATGAAAAGAGTTATGCTTGGGGAATTTTGTTTGCACCTCCTGAGGAAAACAACCCACTTTGGACGAGCAGTTGGGGAAAACTTCAAAAGAAATTATGAAAATGATGGCTCACTGCACAATCATTTCTGGATTTTTATAGTTCTCATCTGAAACTCCTCTTCCTCCTGATGTTGTCAACAAGAGAAAAGTAAAGTAAATAAAGTTGCCTTCAGAGGCATCCTCATATACCCAGCTTTGGCAATGTTGACTGTTTCTTGGCAAACCAAAACATATTGTTTAAAATGGCAATAAAATAGAAGTTGATTAGCCCTGTGAAAGCTTGAATGTCCTCTTGGTAGACAAGATACTACCAACTTGTGGGAGTCACTGTAGAGTATTTTAGTGTGTTGCATAAAGTCTCAGAGCCCTCAGTCTAAAGTTATGTATACTTGACTTGATTTCAAAAGACCTTTGTGAACACACAGTGCATACCTCTAGAAAAAAGTTATCAATCTCTTCCCTATCAGCCACTCCAAGAGTATCAAAATTATAATGTAGAGGAAAAAAATGGAACAACATCTAGAAAGGAATAAAAAATAGCTTAAGAAAGAGGGGACGTTTTCTCCATCCTCATTCCCCCGCTGCTGCTATGTAATACCAAGTACGTTACTCACAATGAATGTGTTTATCAATTGAAAAGGATAGTAATTTTCCAAGAAGTTGCCATATTGTATTGTAACTTTCAATGTGACAAAAGGGGTAAGAACATGCTTGCAAAAATACATACCATATTTTTCGGAGTATAAGATGCACCGGAGTATAAGAAGCATCAAGATTTTGAAGAGACAATTTTTTTAAAAAAGTTTTTGCTCTCTGCAGACCTCCCAGAAATGGCCCAGTTTTTGCAAAAATGGGACCATTTTTGTGAAAAAATGACATGAATAGGCTTTAGGAGGCTTGTAGAGTGCTCCTGGCAGGTGTGTGTGTGGGGGGGGGGGAAATGAGCAAAAAAGGCCCATTTTTTAGGAAAATGGGCCCATTTTCTGTCAAAAAAAGGGCACATATAGCTTTTAGGAGGCTTATAGAGTGCTCCTGGGGGTAGGGGGGGCAAAATTGAGCAAAAAATGACCTGTTTATTGCTCATTTCTGCCCTTCCCAGCCTCTAGGAGCACTCTGGAAGCCTCCTAAAGGCTATGCACGGCCATTTTGGTGAAGAGGCGGGATTTTTGGAGGCCAAAAATGCTGTATTCAGTGTATAAGACACACTCAGATTTTCACACTCTTTTTTTGAGGGAAAAAGGTGCATCTTATACTCCAAAAAATATGGTATCTGCCTACTAAAGTGCATTTAATTAATTTAAAGTTATTTGAGTAAAATCTAATTGTCATTTTTGTTTTATTTCTCCTCTTTCATGTGCTTGGCTTGACCTATACTGTTTTGCGGGTGACCTTAAGTGGATAACCACAGACCCAGCTATACTGGATTGCTATCCTTTAATTTTCTTCCTTTATGTTCTACGGAAGATTGTTGGGATGGTGGTAGAATGGCTGTTAAAAGGAGTCTGAAAGCAGCAGATAATGTGAATCATTTTAAAAGACTGGTCATGAGATGAAAATGGTATTGGCCATTCTCATTGATGATCTACAATAGAGACTTGATGGAGATAATGTTTCCTTATTTCTCTGACGGAATATTTGGTGCTCAGATGGTCAGATGGTCATCTACCATGGTATTGTTGTAGGCCATTAATAAGGTTCTGACTTGGGGGACAATTTTCCAAGGTTTTTCTTCTTTCCTGTTTCCTGTGTGGACAGTTCCAATTGCCGTCTTTCGTGGAGAAGGGTTTAACCCTAAAGACACCTCAGGGCCATATTTTTACCTAGTAGCTAGTAGGAAAAGTAATTCAGTTGTTCAGGATATACTATCAAATGTATATTAACCCTTAACCACAGACGTACTATTTTGGCTACGCTATTACAGACATGAGGTCATAATGACTGCTCATACAATTTTCTTATTCTGTGAAAATAATAGGCGGGATATGTTGTTAAATTTACTTTGTATGGCTACAATTTTCATTTATTAATCAAATTAACACATTTTATAAATTCTATTCGCAACCGAAACAGTCCATTTCTAAAAATAGGGATGTTCTGAACATTTTGGACAACTGTTGTGATCACTATGACCTCAGGTCTGTGGTTAAGGGTTAATAATGTCCACTAATCCACACTAGTTTGGAAAATCAGTCCTGACTTGGTGTCTAGATGCAGGAAGGATCTTGAAGAGGAGAAACAATGTAAGTGTCAACTCTAACAAATTAAGTCAGAAGCCAACCAAGTCTAGAACAATAGCAATTTCTGCTTGAAGTGTTGTCCCCTCCCCAAATCTAATACATAATTGGGGGGGGGAGAGTTCTCACTGGCTGCTGGGGTGGTTGGAAGGAAGTGATGGCCAGAGAAATCTTTGCTCAGCTCTCTCTAGTAAGCCATTTGTAGCCATTCCAGGAACAGACTTTGCTGGCAATGGTCACATGTGTCATCAACCCCTCATACCTTGACTGCCATAATGTGCTCTACATGGGGTTGCTCATTAAGGCCATGCAGAAATAAAACCTGCCTGCCCAAAGCATGCTAGTGAAATTGCTTGCTGGGGTGTTTGGAATGCATTTTCTGCAAGTAGTCTCCCTTCCCTGTATAAGAACAGAGATCTATGACCTCACTCTTCATTTTTTTTGAAAACCATATAAAAAATCCTTGAGAAACAAAGCTCCCTACATTGAAACACCAGTATGAATATATTTTACTGATTTACAGATGAAGGTGTATTATTTGGAGATGTGGCCAATTATGACATTAATGCCTTTTTTAAAAAAAAAATCTGATGTAAACTACATAAATTGGCATGACTAAAATAGCATGAACACAAATCAATTAAACAAAATGTATTTATTTATTTATTTATTTGTTTATTTATTTATTTATTAGATTTATATACCGCTTCATAGGGCTTTCAGCCCTCTCTAAGCGGTTTACAGATTTTTAGCAAATTGAGTCAGCAAATTGCCCCCAACAATCCGGGTCCACATTTCACCCACCTCGGAAGGATGGAAGGCTGAGTCAACCTTGAGCCGGTGAGATTTGAACCGCTGAACTGCAGATAACAGTCAGCTGAAGTGGCCTGCAGTACTGCACCCTAACCACTGCGCCACCTCGGCAAATAGTTGTGGAGGGAAGCTTTACCCATTTTACTTTCTCAGCAAAGGAAAGTCTAGGTTCTCTAGGAAGAACAGCTAGGCATTTCCAGTTCCAGTGCATCTGTTTTACAGAAGCCGGACATGTGTTTGAATCAGCAGAAAATCCTGTTTTTGATATAAACTACCAGCATGCAACAGGCCTGATATTAATTCTATGAGATAGGATGAAGTCCAGAGACACAGGAGGGAGGGGGTTGCAAAGCAACAATATAGAAACTACTCTGAAGTAACTGTTCATGTCATTCTAGAAGTTGTGGGTGCTCTATCACTGGAGGTTTTCAAGAAGATATTGGATACCCATTCATCCAGAATGGCACATGGTTTCCTGTTTGAGCAGGGGATTGGACTAGAAGACCTCCAAGTTCCTTTTTAACTCTGTTATTCTGTATTTTTAGTGCCTTGGGCTTGACATTATAGGCAGAATCACTAGGTCTCTTCTAGCCTCATCTGCTGTCAATCAGTAAAGACCTCCTACAAAGACCAATGAGATACCTTTTGGTAAGTTCTGGTGGAAATAAAAGGAGATCCCAAAGTGAAAATGTTCTTTGGTTGGAAACCAGAAGTATTCAAAAAGAAGCCAAAAATCATAAATGATTAGCACATTTAACACAGCGTGTTTCTTTTCCCTTAGTTTATAACTCATTTTCTATTTTGTGATGACTTCTTGAATCAAATGGTCAAGTTGACTTGACTCGTACAGCACTAAACACAGCTTTCCCTAAAACTATTGATACTGTTCCAACTTTTTTATAGCATGGTTTTATCCTATCGTTCGTTTGCCATTTTGGAAATGAAGGGAGAGGAATTTTTTTTTATTGGCTTTTAAATTTTTCTATCCGTCCAAGTCCCATTAGTGGCTTTAGATGGCTTATACATATTAATAGAAAACTTTTGAAACTCAACTAAAAATGTCCAAGCTGTGTAAAAAAAAAATCCTGAGATTTTTAAACTCCATTCTAAATTAAAAAGAGAGACAGTTTGGAGTAGTGATTAAGGCATCAGGCTAGAAAGTGGGAAAGTGGGAGTTCTAGTCTGGGTGGTCATCTGGGAGACCTTGGGCCAGTCACTTTCTCAGCCCTAGGAAGCTGACAATGACCGACCACTTCTGAAAGCCAAAAAACCTACAGGGACTTGTCTAGGCAATCTCTAAAAAGTGGACCTGATTGAACAGAAGAAAAATAACCTTAAAGCAAGTGTGGGAAGTTATCATCCAGCCCTCTCCCAGAAAAAATGAATTATTCTAGGAAATATTGAAAAGGCAGAATATTTCTCTGGATATGAAAAGAAAGAAAGATGTTTTAAAAGACAGAATAGTTGCCTGTAGCTTCCTGCCCATCCCCACTGTTAATGGGCCATTAAAAAGGCCAAGCTAGTCCCTTTTACATAATAAAGACTTCTCCACTGCAGCCCCAGGGGGGATGGGAGTAAAGGCATGATAATATTGGCCCTTTACTCAACTGACCACATGGCATCTGAGAACTCAACTAAACCTGGATTCAAAACACAGCCCAGAAAGTTGCCCCTGCATGGCCCTATGAGAGTCTGACAACCAATCAGAATACATTTCTTACACAGGAACAGGAAACAGAGAGATGGGACTGAACAGGTTATAAAAAGCCTAGCAAGCCCTTTCCTCAGCCCTTCTCTTCTTCTCCACCAACATTGAAGCATGTGATCCACCTTTTCTGCTCAGAGCTCAAGCCATGTGGCCCTGTCCAACAATAAACCATCTTTCCAAGCAGCCTCCATGTCTCCAGTGTCTTTTTCCCCACTTGGAGCTGAACCCAGAAGGACATTTCTTTCCACAAGAACTGGCCAACTTAAGTTATCAGATCTGGGCTTTGAAAATCTGGATGACCAAAAGAAGTCAACAAAAACATTAGGGTTTTCTCATTGTTGACCAGGTTTTTGCTCTTCCTAAATTCCAACAGCAAGTACTTCCGTAGTCTACTTTAAAAAAAAATGGAATAATTTCTTAGGGGCGCAGCTAGGAATACTACCTGAACAGCTAATTACTGCTCAAAATGGTACTTAAGTGCCATTGCTTTAAAAAAAGAATAAGAATATTCTAGCCTAATTGATAGAAAATGCATAGAAACCTTAAGACAGTTTAAAGTCTTGCAGCAATCCAGTTTCTTTACCCCAAATAACATCCCTCCAGAGATTTTTTTTAAAATGATGGTTGCCTTTTATGAATCCTTTCTGTGGTTGCTCCTACTGCCTCTGAATTGCTCATCTTCCCAGAGAAGAAATGTCATCAGCTAACTGAATTCTAGGAGCAGGGCTGGAAGGGACTCACACAAAGACAAGACAGTGATGGATATTTCACCATAGCGGGGCTTGCTGATGTGAATGATGGTGGACCAAGAACAATTTGTAAACTGATTTACTTTTGTTTCTGCTATCTTCATTCCATACACAAGAATGGTGGAAGCTTATTTAAAAATCTCAGCAGCTTCTCAGAAATAAAGGAACAGAGGAATGCTACTCCTTTGACTGCACAATTTGCAACCTTTCCTTTAGTAATGTCTCTGCATAACAAGATCCAGATGAGTTCTCCATTAATAACTATAACGAACAGTCCTTTAAAATTCATATAACATGCAGTGGGAAAAAAACCTCAGCATCTGTCAAACCTGGAAATAATGGAGCAATGAATGGAGCAAACAGATTTCAGCTAAAGTTGGAGGGCTACTATATCAGAGGTGGTATTCAGTCAGTTCAGATTGGTTTGCCCAATACTGGTAGCAGAAATTGTGGGTGCCTACCCACCCCTGGCTATATTCCGTCCTATTTAGGCACATTTTTGAGGCCGGGAACATGCGCAGGAGGCACGCATGCAAACAAAGCACATGTGCAGAAGGCTGGTTGCATATGTGGAAGGGGCTCGGGTGCCCTCAAAGGAAGCAGGCACCACAGGGCAAACCAGTGGTAACAAAATGTGAAAGCCACCATTGTACTATATCTTAGCTTGGTCTTCTATTTGTAAAGTGAGAGTCGTGGTTTTGGTCAGGAATTTTGTGGAAAGGAAGGAATTTTGTGGAAAAAAGTAAGCAATATTGAATTTCAAAGCGCTATTGTAATATATTCATTACAAGATAGACAGAGGAGGACTATGTCAGGGATTAAACCATCATGGCCACCATTCTAGTCAGTTTCTATACATAGCGGAGTGGAGTAACATAATCTCGTAATTTACCTCAGACAAAACATTGCTAAATTCTAATGGTTGTTTAAAACAAATGCAATTTTTCCATATGTGGAAGGGAATTTCTTTTAGCACTAAAACACCTTGAAAGAGCTTCTCTGAAGACTGTCAACACAGATAAATGAACACCTTATTTTCTAGTCATGAAAGCAACAGAATCATTTGCAACTTTTATGAAGTGGCTTCAGAAGTTGCTTCTGGCAGCCTCTGTTTGTACATGCATGTGCAAATAGTTCTGATCATCACTTTAGGAATTCTTGTCTAGTCTTAAGTTCTTTACTATCATCGGTTAACACTTCTAGGGTTAGTCCCTGTGAGGAAGCTTTTGGATCCTTGTGACAGAATTAGATTTGAGAGGAGAACTGTTTGCTCACCAAAAACAAAATGACTTATTTTATATAAACAAGTGAAAGCATTCATATTGATTATACTGTTAATTTCTACTTTAGAAATCATCTAGGAATTTTCTGTCTTTCCTCTTCAGTCCCCTAACTTCAATTTGACTTCTGCCAATGCCATCATCTTACATATAAGGCTAGGAACAATTTACTCGAAGCAGACATTTATAGATCTAGGAGACATTTATAGATGACTGAATAGACATTGTGGACAATCATTTAAATATGAGCCAGCAGTGTGCTGCAGCTGCCAAAAAGTCCAACACAGTTCTAGGCTATATAAACAGAGGGATAGAATCAAGATCACATGAAATGTTAATACCACTTTATAATGCCTTGGTAAGGTCACACTTGGAAAGCTTTATCCACAATGTAAAAAAGATCTAGAAAGAGCGCAGAGAAGAGCAACAAAGATTGATTAGGGGACTGGAGGCTAAAACATATAAAGAATGGTTGCTGGAATTAGGTTTGTCTAGTTTGATGAAAAGAAGGACTAGAGGAGAAATGATAGCAGTGTTCCAATATCCCAGGGGCTGCCAAAAAGAAGGGGGAGTCAAGCACCTGAGGGCAGGACAAGAAGCAAGGGATGGAAACTAATCAGGGACAGAAGCAACCTAGAAGTAAGGAGAAATTTCCTGATAGTCAGTGGAACAACTTGCCTCCAGAAGTTGTAAATGCTCCCACACTGGAGGTTTTTAAGAAGAAATTGGATAACCATTTGTTGGAAATGGTATAGGGTTTCCCTGCCTAACTAGGGAGATGGACTATAAGACCTCAAAGGTCCCTTCCAACTCTGTTATTCTAGACATATACAGCAGTGGTAAGTTCCTACCAGTTCAGCCAAACTGGTAGTGGTTTAGTGGCTTGGGTCGTTGGAACCGGCAGTGACCCAGGCCTGCCACCCCCCAAACCAGTTGTCTAGTCGGTGCCATAGGCGCCGCCATCTTGGTTTTTGCTTCTGCGCATGCACAGGGGAATTTTTATTGCAGTGCACATGCGTGCGCAGTGTGTATCAAGTGCACATGGGCAAGCGGCGCACCAACAAGCAAAATCGCAGTAGTCCCTGTCGGAATCCACCCCTGATATACAGCATAGAAATGTGTGATCTTACAGATTATCTCTGATTCCTATTGGATTTTGGCTCACCTCATTTTCTTATGAAGCCAAGTTTAAATTCTAAAGCACTATATAAATTAAAATTTTTGACTAAATGATAAACAGATGTTACAGTGTATATTCAAATTTATATTTATGCAATGCTAGCTCTTTGGGGATTATCAGAAAAGCTTGCCCCAATGAAAAAGATACAAACTGACCTGAAATTGAAATCCCTGTATCACTTATTCAACTTGTGTGGTCTCATACACTATTTTATGTTGAAACCTCACAGCTCTTGATATGAATATATAGTCTTAAAAAGATTGTATTATTGGTTTTCAGTAACTCAGAGATATGAGAACCTTTAATTTTTATTTCATATTTTTGCAAAAGACAAGATCACATTCTGCTGGAAATCTTACTGATACAGCTAAATAGCAGGCTAGAGGTACTTTTCCTTCTGTATTTTATTTCAAGAAGGTGATTTATATTTCTTCCTCAAAGCTGAGCAAACAGGTTTGATATTTGGGAATAATTACTTTTATGTATAAATGTGTGCCATTGTATCTTTCTATATATGTCTATATGCTCTATAATTTGCTTTATTTTATTTTATTTCAGCACAGTTCTTATTTCTAATATCAATTAGAATTTTAGTGTTATGGTCAATGCACATGCTAAGTATTTAGATGAAGGTCTTTAAGCTGTTTGTGTGGGTGTTCATCTCTGTTTGTATAACTGGGTGACTCTTGGGCTCAAAAATATGTTGTTCCAAAAGTGTTATTCAGCTATCTTAAATATAAAGATATTTTTCCTTCTTTCCTCTGTGTGTGTTTCATGCTAGTAAACATAATTGCTTACACTTTAAGCAAAGCTGTCTAGAAACCAGCAGACTGGCCTAGAAACTAGGAGACTGTGAGCTCTAGTTCCCATCTTGGCATGAAAGCCAGATGGGTGACTTTGGGTAAGTCACTCTTTCTCAGCCCAACTCACCTTACAGAATTACTGTTGTGGGGAAATAGGAGGAGAAAATAATATTATGTACAGCATATTTGTCACCTTGAATTAATTATAAAAATAACAGAAATAGAATAAAAATTGAATAAATGAATGAATGAATGTACAAATGAATGAATGATGGGGGATATCTTTAAAGATATCATAGCTAAGGGTATGGTAGTCAGGATTTTTTAAACCCATTTTTCCAAACGCAATGATACATCTCTAGCTATTACTTGCATTTACCCCATTACCATATGATTGGCTATTTATGGGATCCAAAATGCACTGAAGATGTCTCCTCAAATGAGGATGAAACATTTGCAACCAAATCTCCAAACTCGGAGCTCAAACCAACAACATTTATGTGAATAGGATAGGATAGGAGAGAATAGAATAGAATAACAGAGTTTCAGGGACCTTGGAGGTCTTCTAGTCCAACCCCTTGCTTAGGCAGGAAACCCTATATCATTTCAGACAAATGGTTGTCCAATCTCTTCTTAAAAACTTCCAGTATTGGAGCATTTACAACTTCTGGAGGCAAGTTGTTCCTCTGATTAATTCTTCTGTCAGGGAATTTCTCCTTAGTTCTAGGTTGCTTCTCTCCTTGATTAGTTTCCACCCATTGCTTCTTGTTCTACCCTCAGGTACCTTGGAAATTAGTTTGACTCCCTCTTCTTTGTGGCAGCCCCTGAGATATTGGAACACTGCTATCATGTCTCCCCTAGTCCTTCTTTCTATTAAACTAGACATACCCAGTTTCAGCAACCGTTCTTTATATGTTTTAGCCTTCGGTCCCCTAATCATCATTTTTTGCTCTTCTCTGCACTCTTTCTAGAGTCTCAACATCTTTTTTACATCGTGGTGACCAAAACTGGATGCAGTGTTCCAAGTGTGGCCTTACCACAAGGCATTAAAAATAGAATGCTGAACTATATCAGCCTTGGATACAATTCAGCAAGCTCTACTTATGCATTACATTAGTCTATTTGTGTTCTGTCAGAGGCTGTTCTGTGTCTTCTAAATTTCATGAGCTGCATTTTGAATCCCAAAAATGACTTTTTTTTAAATACCAGCAACAACTTGGTCATGGAAGGAAAAAAAAGGGGGGTTTGCTTGGCTTCATGGTGGTAAAGTTTATCCCAAACAAATATTCCCAAAAATATTAACTGTGATCTGTACTTTTAGTAGTAAGATAAAAGGAAAAAGCAATAGGCACAATGCTAAAAATTACTATTTTGCTGACCATCCCATTGAACCAACAGGATAGGCTCTCAAATGAGCCAGCCTACAATTGTGTGGAATGCACTTTTTAGAGGGCAGAAGAAAGAATTGGATGAAATTTAATTAAAATGAACAGGCAACTTGTGGGGCTACGCTGATGCCAAGCCCATTGTTTAGAAAATGCTGGTGGTATGAGAACCATTAAAACTCTCATTTAGCAGACCGAATAAACAAATCAAACATCTTTATAATTTGTTCTTGCCTTTCACTTCAGGGTCCTCCCCCTTCTTTGCCCACAATCCATCTATATTTTATTGGCAATTTATTATAGTCAGTGGAAGATACCAAAGCCTTAGCAATCAGATCTTGTGATGTGCAAACAAAATGCATTTAATTTGTCTCTGTGTATTACAAGCATTATAATCCCTCTTCTGATTTCAACATGATCGACTAATCTCATCTGCTCAGAAGGATAAGCCTTGTCTCAGCTATGATGACAGGCTTAGAGAATGATAAAAATTAGGACATTCTCATAGATTATGTACTGTAACAACAGATAAGGCTTATGAATAAAGAATGGGCTACAGGTGGTTATTTGTCAAGGCATACTAGATTAAAGGGTTAATGATACCAAGATGCAATATTATTTATAGTTACAGTAAATCGGATGTGTGGAAAATAATGGAGCTTGTTTCTCACCTGAATCAGCAGTAAAGAGAAAGAGGCATTTTAAAGGCATTTTTGTAGCTGGGTTTCTCCAGCAATGAGATGAGAAGGAAGAAGGATGGTGGCAATGAAAAAAAAAGCTTTTGTTGGCATTAGAGGAAGTTCCCTTTGATAAGCCATGCATAACATGATTTAGATCAAGAGGCATAAAAATGAATGGAGCCAGGGAGGGATGAGAAAAACCCTGTCTCATTTGCTAACTGTATGGCCATATTAAGGCATTGCTCCAAGTGGTGTTTGTTCTCCTTCTCCTCCTCTCTGCTTCCTGATTGATGAGTTTAGCACACTTGATTGCCTTGCTGAATCTATAAAAATGCTTTATGAATGCAAGGGAGGAAGCATCTAAACCCCAAAGTATTCTCTGACAAATGAGAAAAGCTTATTAATTCTTTTTCAACAAACGCTAATCATAAATGAATAATCCGGTGGCTCAGGGATTTTAATCCTATTTAAGAAGTCAGACCTCCTTAGCATGTCCATATGCTCTCCTGCCCCCCCCCTCAAATGATAAGGACCTATAGAGATAACAGTATCTGCTAGATAAGACCAAAGGTCCTGTAGCCTCTGGGTCACCAGATGTTTGAGAAGGTTCCCAAATATGGCCAGGGAAGTGACAACCCATTAGAAGTAGTCCTTGACGGGTGGTCACAATTGAGCCCAACATTTCTGTTGCTAAATGAGATCATTTGTTCAGTGAGTTTTGCCCCATTTCGCAACCTTTCTTGCCATATTTGTTAAGTGAATCACTGCAGTTGTTAAGTTAGTAACCTGGTTGTTAAGCAAATCTGGCTTCCCCATTGACTTTGCTTGTCAGAAGGTTGCAAATGGTGATGACATGAAACCGGGACATTGCAACCATCATAAATATGAACCAGTTGCCAAGCATCATGTGTCCATGGGGATGCACAAAATGGCCTTAAGTAAGTGTGAAAAATGGTTATGTCACTTTTTTCAGTGCCATAGTAATTTTGAACAGTCACTAAATGAAGTGTTGTAAATTGGAGACTACCTTTATTAGTCCCTATTAGCTGACACTTCAGGTCAGTGGGTTCCATACAAATGTTAAACAGCCATTGTTAGCCACTGAAAGCCCCCATTTCCATGAAATAGACAAATCTCCTTTTAAAACTGTTTGCATAAGTGATCTATATTTCATCTGAAGGCAATACATCCTGCCATTTAACTATGACTAGCTGATAACCCGGCGTTGCCTGGGTATTTATTTATGCTAATCATATATTAGACAAGAAAAGGAATGAATTATATCTATAGTGTCGCACCACCCTTCTGTGCTCCTCGTGCCCATTGCACATGAATGCATGGCCCCACACACCCCATTTTGGGCCTAGTAGGTCTCCCTGCAGCCTCCTGGGAGTAAAAATGGCCTGGGAGGGGGCTTGCGCCGCATCCCCTATACTTTCCCCACACCCCACCCACACGCATGTGACCCCCACACCCCACACATGCACAGTACAGCTGAACTGGGGTGACGGGGTCTGAGGGCCACCTGTGTTCCAGTACACTCACGTGTGCATGTGCACACACACACACACACAGAGGGATGTTAGGGATCTCTTACCCCCACAGTATTTATTTTTTTTTTGTGGAAATTTTTTTGTTGGTCATCTGTGTACCAGGTTTGGTTGAAATTGCTCAAGGCATTTCCGAGTTATGCTGGAACACAAACACACACACACAGACACATTCTGAACTAGTTGCACTGAACAGTAAGATCTGAAAGATTTTACTAAAGATTTCCCTTAACTGAAAGGCAAGTAGCATTTTCTATGATCAGAAACCTGAATCATACAGGTTTTAGAATGTTCATAAATGATTTAGATGAGCTATAGGGTTTCCTGATAGAACAAGGGGTTGGCCCTTGGTCCCTTCCAAGTCTGATGATGTTGTTCTGTGAACAAAGAATCCAATTCTCATTTAATCTACTTCTGTAGAGGGAGACAGGGGTCAAGTTGGTGAAGGTATGCAAGAACCACACCTGCCTTGATTCTGTAGGTATAGGAAGGGATAGAAGGAATTCTGGCAGGCTTTAAAGTTTCTCTTATTGGACCCCATGATAAGAATTCCAGTAGACCTTAACATATCTGTTTCTTAAACTGGCTTACTTTGAAGGGCAAGCAGCTTCCGACCTTCACTTCACCTTGTATGTAGAACTGAGTCTCAGGATAGCAAATATCCTGCAGGCATCTCTCTGTGGGTGCACCAAATGATGAAAGTAGCATTGCACCAACATAACACAACTTTTGCCCCTATGTGCATTGTGATGTTGCACATACAGTAGGTCAGAGCTTGCATCACAATAGCTCCATACTGCTTTTCTCATTTGGACAAACCCACTGGATGCTGCAGATGTCTCTGATATTTTTACATAGGGAGTAAAAAAAGTACTAAAAGTTAGCGATGAGATAAGGGAAAACTGAACATCAAAAAAATACTCACTGTTATTTCTTTTTAAATATTAAATATATTTACGATATTCTCAAACTTCCTGGTACTGGTAATAAGTATCTTGTGTTTGCTCCAGTATAGCCCTTGAACCATACCATCAGAATTAGATGGTTTAATTGGCATTGGCATAAAGTGCTTTTTGATGTACTTTTGACTTACAGAAAAGGTGACCTATAAATTATATGGTACACATCATGTATTATCTATGTAGCCATGGAGAGCCAATTTAATGCAATGATTAAGGCACCAGGCTTGAAATCAAGAGACTGTAGTTCTAGTCCTGCCTTAAGCATGAAGTCAACTGGTGATTTGGGGCCAATCATACTCTCTCAGTCCTAGGAAGGAGGCAATGACAAACCACTTCTGAAATCTTGCTAAGAAAACTTCTGGAAAAGAATCAGCACTGATTTGAAGGAACAAGAAACCACAAGAAACCCTAACCCTAACCCTAACCCTAACCCTAACCCTAACCCCAACCCCAACCCCAACCCCAACCCCATGCCCATGCCTAGCCCTAGCACTAACCTAACCTAACCTAACCCTAACCCTAATCCTCATACAATAATAACAAAAAACCTATCTATAAGATTACAATAATACAATATTATTAATAGTTCCCACATACATCTTAAGTACATACTGTACATCCTCCCTATCAAACTCTGAATGCTTGTTTAATAAAGAACCAAGTTTTTGAGAATATTCTAAAGGTGAACAAAATATTCAGATTTTCTTCTGAGAGGAGACAATTTTACAGAAGGGGAGCTCTGACAAAGAGTACTTGCTTCCAAGTCCCCTCCCATTGCATGTCACACAGGTGGGGGACCTTTAAATTAGCTTATTTAGCAGCTTGTTGGGAAAATTCTATTTGGAAGAAATCTGCCCTCTCCCACCCAATGTCCAAATCCAAGCCGTGGCGAACTTTACATTTACAAATGCCTTGAAATGACTTGAGAGCCAATATAGGTCTCAAATTACTGATATTATATGACAATATCAGAAAGTTCGTGTTAGTACACAGGCAGCTGTATTCTGCACCAGCTGTTTCTGGGAAGTTTTCAGGGACGGTCCCATGTACATCATAATACTGTAGTCTATCTGAGAAGTAATAAGGGCATAAATGACTGTTGCCAATGTCTCTTGTTCCAGAAAGAGACATAAGCGATACATCAGCCAAAAATAAAAATCTCTCCTAACCACAGTTTCCACCTGGTATTTTAGCAGGAGTTGGACATCTATGAGAAGCTGATTCTTCCATGGTAGGGATGTCAAACTCATGGTGTCACGTGACATATTGGGACTTTTTTCCACTTCACTGAACTGGGTGGGGCGGGGCCAGCACATGACGCAACCAGCCCATGGGCTGCGAGTTTTACACCCCTGTCCTAGGGGATCAAAACCACTTCAAGTACTAAGTAAGCACTCTCTTAATTGGTTTCTGAATTAACACTGGTTCTGTCTTGCTTGAAAGCATTTTGATATTCTCTAGATGGTTCCTTCCTTCCTTCCTTCCTTCCTTCCTTCCTTCCTTCCTTCCTTCCTTCCTTCCTTCCTTCCTTCCTTCCTCCCTCACTCCCTCCCTCCCTCCCATCCTTCCTTCCTTCCTTCCTTCCTTCCTTCCTTCCTTCCTTCCTTCCTTCCTTCCTTCCTCACCTACCTACCTCCCACCAGTTTTCCTATACACAAAGGTGTTTCTAATACAAAAGGAGTTGTGATCCTATTGCTTTGTTTGGTTTAATGTTTTCCACTGTCCCAATATGATGGAGTATGACTTTTATCATCACCAGACTGTGTGGACAGTCTAATACACTTAGAGAACAACTGACAAAGGAAAACTATCTGGTCTCTTTATTTGGGATTGTAATGTACAGAAGGTTGTTGGGTGAAAGAATTATTCATAGAGCTATGTAATTAAATCAAAATGAATTCATGGAGCACACTTCCTATTTGCTATTCACCGAATCAGTTCAATTTTTTTAGACTTCCATCACCATTGCTTTAAGGGTGTAATCAATTCTTAAAGGGGCAGTTCTGTCCACTCAAACACCTGAAAGAAAGTTTGACTGCTTCCACAGATAGCAGAGAGAGAGGTGGTGCCTTGATCTAAGATAATGTTCAATGTTAATTTCATGGTTTTTAAAATTCCCTTCAAAGGTTTTCAGATATATTGTCCAGGAAATAACTTCCATATTCTTTTTAAATGTTGCCTTAGGTTAAAAAAAATTCTTCCACACCATATTGCTATTGCATATTGCTATGTAATATTGTGGATTTTCTGAAAAAAATTCATCTGACATTTGATGCAGGTGACACATTGCAGGCAGCTCTAATTAATATTATTTAAGGCTAGCGAATGTGGCACTTTTAACACAGTGAACATATGGACATGTCTCACAATGGATCATAGTCTCTTATTATGTCAATAAATGAAGCAGTGATAGATACTTAACAGAGGAGTGAATCTCACTTTGTCATTTACATTTTCAGCCACATAATCTGGAAGATGGATGAATGGACTGTGATGAATAAATATTGCTTCCAAATGATTACCTATGTAAACATCAGACCTGGATATCATAATCAGGTGCTTGTTGTAACAAGGAGAAGCACCTGCTCATAATATCCCAATGGGATGTTTATACAGGTAATCAGTTGGCTCCAGACTAAAATAATTCAGGATTTTAAAACAGCAACATTGCAGTAACATAAATATGACAAAAGGGCTTTTCTCCCCTGCGTTTCATCACAAAGTAGCAGTACATGTAGTTCTCGACATACGTCCACAATTGAGTCCAAAATTTCAGTTGATAAGTGAGACATTTATTAAGTGAGTTTTGCTCCCTTTCTTGCCACTGTTGTTAAGTGAATCACTGCAGTTGATAAGTTAGTAACACGTTTGTTAAGCGAACTTGGCTTCCCCATTGATTTTGCTTTTTAAAAGGTTGCAAAAGGTGATCACATGAGCCTGGAATGCACAATGGTCATAAATATGAACCAGTTGCCAAGCATCTGAATTTTGATCACATTAGCATGGAGATGCTACAAAGGTTGTAAGTGTGAAAAATGGTCATGTCATGTTATTCAGTGTCGTTGTAATTTTGAAGTCAGTAAATGAACTATTGTAAGCCTAGGATTACCTGTAATCCAGTGGTGGGTTGCAGGAGGTACGCCCCAGTACGGGTGTATCGGAGCCTGCCCGGAGCACCGGATACCATTCTGGTACGGTGCTCCCGAGGGCCCACCCGCCCAAGCTCCTTACCAGTCTTTCAAGTCTTTGGTGCTTCCACACACGTGCATGGCACATACAGTGCCTGTGCGATGCTCCGCTGAGCAGCTGGAACATTGCGGAGGCTCACAGAGGCGCTAAGACGCATATGCGTGCTGCGCATGTCCATGTGGACGCTGCCGGGCCTGTTCCAACCGTATCAGTTGGAATGGGATCTGGAACTCACCACTACTATAATCTCTTTTTCTGTAGACTGTAATATGTTTATTCCCTCTCTCTCTCTCTCTCTCTCTCTCTCTCCCTCCCTCCCTCCCTCCCTCCCTCCCTCCCCCCTCTTCTCTCTCATCTACCTACCAACCAACCATTGCGGAATAAGATATTTTAATATGTCTCAGGCAAACCCTATTTTTAAATGTATTTCTTTTTAATGAAATTATTTGTCTTTTCATTAACAGACCTCACCTACATGATTATAGCAAAAGTGTTTACTAGATCTTGAGTAGATGGTAACATTCCCCGTATTATACTGTATATCCCAGTACTTACAACAGGAAATTTATATGTGTACACTCTACCTAAAATATACTGGGCAGAAAAAAAAATATTACACAAAACATTTAGAGGAGAAATACCATTTCTCATTATACCCTTGAAGTGACATTATTCTGAAATGATTGGAGATTCCCCCTCCCCCCCTTATGACTGAGGAACCTGCTTCTAATCTTCATCAGGTAGTGACACAGTTTCATATTTTACATCCAGGATTTCAGACAGCCATGCAATTTATTTTGAAATAAGCAGCACCTTTTACCGAATAAATGATTTTTAATACATTTTTTTTTAAAAAAGAACGGAAATGTGTAATTCTGTTGGTTGCACCATAACAATCTTTTCATAAATATATTCAAATAAATAAAAACTTAAGGCTCAATTCCTGGCAGGCGAGATCACTTGGGCCTTCAGTGACAATTAGGCCTCGAAGAATACAATATGTCTATGTTCTTTTTAGAGAAGTGCAACCCATTTTAGAATAGACAGACTCTCCAATTTCTGTGCCTGTCAAGGTAAATTTGATCTGTTTTACTGCCCAGTTCTGCTAAGGCAGTAATCTATCAGGGGAAAGTTATACTCACTTTTGAAAACATATGAGCTTGCCAGGATCTTCAGTTTTTTTCCTTCCACAAGAAAAAAGGAAAGAATTGAAATCCAAACCAATAACCAATCAGTGTATGTTTTTGGAGAGACTGTGTCTTCTTTCCAACGTTGCTAAAAATAAAAAATAAAAAAAGCAATGCCTTGACCATCACATTGTCAACAATGAGTTGGATTTCTTTCATGGATACCAGATGAATAATAGCAAGAATAGAGTTTGGGCTAATCTTTGCTCCAGTTACAGGAATAAAAATCAGGTAGAAATAAAAAGCCTGATTCTGAAGGATCTGCTAAGAATGAAAATTCTCCTTCCAGAAAGGAACCCTTTTGAAATGAGAAGATACATGACCTGTGTTTGCTTTCTAACCTTTGGGTCATCTAAGAACTTTATTTTTAAACATTATTCCTTTATTCCTAGACATTATAGAAAAGTTATGCCCATTTTCCTCCTTTTTCTTAGAGCTATTATATTATAGTTATTATAGTAATATATGTAATAGTATATGATATATTACATATATTACTATATGTAATATTATATTATTCTAAAGGTCTGAAGAGATCCCATAGAACTCTGATTAAGATGGGATGTATATGTGTGGCCTATGGCTGTGTTATCAATCATCTACCCACTCATCCAGGGCTGTCAAACTCCTGGCCCATGGGCCGGATGCTTCACGTGCTGGACACATCCACGCCTGGTTTAGCGAAGGTGAAAAAAGTCCTGATACGTCACATGATGTCATGAGTTTGACACCCCTGCTCTAGTCAAATGTCCTTATCAGTGGCCAACCAATTCAGTGGTCTGTGTCAACCAACTCAAAATTTCTCTTTGGGGTAATATAGGGGCCCTTCCTATTTTTCCTAGGATATATCACATATAGCATGAATCCTTGCTTACTAGGATATATCTCATATAGCATGAATCCTTGCTCCAAATACATATTAGTAAGATCGTATAAGCTTTCTTCCTGCTGCTCAGACAGACATAATTGGATGTGGAAGAGGAAAAGTTCCAAACCTTTTGAAGTTCCAAACCGTAACTCACACCCAAAATCACAATACCCATTCTCTCTGGTTGCATCTTCTTGCATTGTCTTCCAACAACTTCCTCCTCCTCCTCCTCCTCCTCGTCCTCCTCCTCCTCGTCCTCGTCCTCGTCCTCCTCCTCCTCCTCCTCCTCCATATACATGCCGCCTCAATATGATACGTAGGGCAAGGATTACCACCCTCTTTATTCCACTCAGATGACCAAGCCACAGACTGAAATGGCTATGAAAAGAAGGACCCATTCACATCTATTACATCCTATGTTTCTCAACCTTTACATGAGTGGACTTCAACTCTTGGAATTCCCCATCTCACCTTAAAGGTTGAGCAATACCAGTGTACACCAGCAGTCTCCAATCAGTCTGGCTTTGTGGTGAGGGGGGGGGAGAGGGGATGGTTTCATGTAAGTGGTGTGTGTGTGTGTGTGTGTGTGTGTGTGTGCGTGCGTGCACAGGTGCAACTATTTGTGCAAGTGATGTGCACACACGCCCACTGCTTGCACAAATAGAGCTGCACACATGCTCGCCTGCCACTTTTGCGGTCTGGTTATAAATGGGCCACACCCCAGGTGTTGGGGAATCCCTGATGTAGACTGTCTATCCTTTACAGTGTAAGAATGGAAAACAAAGTAATACACATGGAAGAGTATACAGGGAATCCTGGACTTAAAACAATTCATTTAGTGACCATTCAAAGTTATAATGGAACTGAAAAAGTGACTTAGGACTGTTTTTCAAACTTACAACCATCGCATCATCCCCATGGTCACATGATCAAAATTCAGATGCTTGGCAACTCTCCATCTATTTATGATGATATTTATAAGAGTTGCAATGTCCCACAGTCCTGGGATCACCTTTTGCAACCTTCTCACAAGCAAAGTCAATGGAGAAGCAGAGTCACTTAACAATCATATTACTAACTTAACAGCTATTCATTTAACAAGCGTGACAAGAGAGATCACAAAGTAGGGCAAAACTCACTTAGCAACTGTCTTGCTTTGCAACAAAAATTTTGGACTTAGTTGTAATCATAAGCTGTGGACTACCTGTAATAAGAATCTGAGTTCCTGTTACCTGATAATTTTTTAAAACCGTACTAGTTTTGTTGTTGTTTTAATGCTTGTATGCTGCTCAGAGGGACAATTGTCCATGTAGGGCAGCCATATAAATTCCACACATAAATATTTTAAAGATTAAACATCCTGCTACGATGCATAACCTTATTGGAAAGTGGCTATTTTTCAGTAGCTTGCTGTGTTCTTCAGGAACCGTGGCTGCTTCATTTGTGTTTAATTTCTTAAAGTGTCCTTCCCCAGCTTCAAGAGCATTGTTATTGTTATAAACTCATGCGATGTGAATTGGGATACTTTGAAAAATGCTGTCCTGACTTTCTCGTACTCTGGGCCAACCGATATAAAATTTGCTTTAGTCATTATCAGCATGACTTCAATGTTGATGTCACCTCTGGGGAGATGGATTATTGCTGTGCTTTATTTGAACTTTAATGGGATTCAAGCTTTCTCTATATACAAATGGCTGAAAAGGAGAGTTTTGTCTTAGTCTGAAAGATAAGTAATATAGATACATTTAACATTTTGGATGGGCCGAAAAGCTAATTGTAGTTCAGTCTAACTAAGCCTTTGTTTATTTTATCTGAATCAAGAGATTCATTGATGGAATTCTGTAGCATGTTGGAAGTTCAGGAGCAGGAGGTTATGACAGTTAAAAAATTGGGGCTGGAGAGAAAGGGATCAGTTTGATTATGAAAATGTATTTGGTTTGTGAAAATAAGACTTGGGATTTAGAAAGAAAATTAAGCACCTGTCCAATGAGGCTCAGATAAACCTTTGAGTGACAATAGCTGACAAATGTTGCACTAACAAAATCATCTTGGTAAACTTTAAAAGGCATCTGAAGAAAATTTGTCAAGTAGGCGTGGCAAAAGGATGAATTATACCACCAATAATTCAATATTTCCATCAAATGCAGCCTCATAGTGCCAACATCGATAATTATTTGCTTTATGCATTTCCACCAGAGATGTACAGCCAGAGGTGGGCTTCAAAAATTTCAGCAATGGATTGTTTGTCCAGTTGCTGGTTGGGCATGGTCAGGGCGGGCGTGGCCTAGTCGGCCTCCTGCATCATGGCCAGGGATCTATTTTCACCTTCCCCAGGCTCCGAGGCTTTCTTCGAGCCTCTGGGAGGGCAAAAACTGCCTCCCTGGGCTCTGGAGGCCCTCCAGAGGCCGGCCTTCCACTTACCTCACATCCAAAATGGGCCGTGTGGAGACTCCTGGAAAGGGGTGACAGGAGCGGCAAGTCAGGGTGAGATTTGGAGGTTCTCCAAACTGGCCATAACATTAGCTATGGGTTCTCCCAAACCTGGGCTAACCTGTAGCAGCCGACCCCTGTGTACAGCCATCTATAATCCATTTTGGTCTAGTATCTGGCTTTACCATGCAGCCGGACTAGTAATAAAGTAAGTTTTAAAAGATTCTTTAGCTCACTGTTATCTGCAGTTCAGCGGTTCTAATCTCACCGGCTCAAGGTTGACTCAGCCTTCCATCCTTCTGAGGTGGGTGAAATGAGGACCCAGACTGTCGGGGCGATATGCTGACTCTGTAAACTGCTTAGAGAGGGCTGAAAGCCCTATGAAGCGGTATATAAGTCTAACTGCTATTGCTATTGCTATTCTTCAGTCACTTTGTAATTTTTTAAAAGTGTAACCCCTACTCCATATGGAAAATTTTAAAAGGAAAATGAAATACAAACTTCATTTCTGACTAAACAGAGGCCTGCCCTCAATCTCTCCCAATTAAATTTCTGACTGAATTCTTTTATATGACTAATCTTTATATGACAGAACTATTCCTCCTGCTCAGAGAAAAGGAAATGCACATATATGCTCAGTATTAGCAGCAAACTGATCTATATATTAGACACAAGCACAAAAATTCCTCATCGATTGCTAGAAGCTATGTGTCCAGACCACAGACTGAGTAACCTTTTGTTTGGTAAGCATCTTTTCTTATTTGGGTCAATTCTAATGATCTTTTCTATTTAATTGTTAATGTGATTCATTTTAGATCTCAGCTAAAAGTTCCCACTTGAGAACTTTTGGTATGAATTTCTTTTGTGGGAATGGCAGTTCTGACCTTCCCATTGGCCAAATGTTCTCTAAACATTCCCCATAAAGACATAATTTTATTCTGAAATCGGGTGGGAAATGATGGCTGGAAGATGACCAGTTGTTTTTTTTTTTTTTTAAAAAAAAAGATCATTACTGTTGCCAAAATTGTCTAGCCAATTCTTCTCAAACAAGAAGTACACTTTTCTTCCACATGTGCCTCTCCCTACACTCTATCTATCTATCTATCTATCTATCTATCTATCTATCTATCTATCTATCTATCTATCATCTATCTATCTATCTATCATCTATCATCTATCTATCTATCTATCTATCTATCTATCTATCTATCTATCTATCTATCTATCTATCTATCTATCTAATGTTTTCAACTGAAGTGCACATCTGAAGTGGCCCCTCCTGTCCCCCCTTTCGAGGAGTCTCCACACGTGCACATTTAATCAAAATCTTCATATAACTATCTCCAACCTGCAAGACAACCTACTGCCACCGGTAGCCTCCCATCGTCCAGTGCGATCCCACAGAGTTGGCCTCCTCAGGGTGCCGTCGGCCAGACAGTGTCGGCTAGTGACCCCCAGGGGGAGAGCCTTCTCTATGGGAGCGCCTTCCCTCTGCAATGAGCTGCCCCCGGAGCTTCGTATAATCCCCAACCTCCGGTTCTTCCGACGTGCCACTGTTAATTTTAATTTGATTTTTTTTAAAAAAATGTCATTGTCGATTTTAATTGGGTTTGGGATATTCTATTTAATTTTTTTTAACTTTTGTATTATGTGTTTCTTTTAATGTTGTATGTCGCCCTGAGTCCTTGGGAGAAGGGCGGCATATAAATCTAATAAACCTAAACCTAAACCTAATCCTCCCTCATTGAGAAAATGGCAAGGGAAGCAACATGGTGGTTACTTTGATGAAATGGATAATCAGGGTTTCTTTCAGACATGGTTCAGGCATGGACATGGGCTACAAACAACACTGGTTATTCTGATTGGCTTTAGTTGGGAGCTGGATAGTAACACTGAAACCCTTCTGTCCTTTTTTAAACCTCTCAGTAGTTTTTGAATTCACCATACATGGTCTCCTTCTGGATCATCTACATGGCCACGCGTCCATCCTGGTTCTCCTTGACCTCTCAGCGGCTTTCGATACCATCGACCATGGTATCCTTCTGCGACGACTGCGGGAGGTGGGGGTGGGTGGCACTGTTTTACAGTGGTTCTCCTCCTACCTCTCGGACAGGTCGCAGTCGGTGTTGGTGGGGAGGGAGAGATCGTCCCCGAGGCCCCTAACCTATGGGGTGCCGCAGGGCTCGGTTCTGTCCCCCCTGCTATTTAACATATACATGAAACCGCTGGGCGAGATCATTCAGAGGCACGGGATTAAGTACCACCAATATGCGGACGATACGCAGTTGTATCTGTCCGCCCCGTGCCAACTCAATGAAGCGGTGGACGTGATGAACCGGGGCCTTGAGGCTGTTAAAGACTGGATGAGAGCTAACAAACTGGTGCTCAACCCGGAAAAGACCGAGTGGCTGTTGTGTTTTCCTCCCAAAAATTCGGCCAGCGTTCCATCAATCAGGCTGGGGGGACAAAATTTATACCCCTCAGACAGGGTCCGCAACTTGGGAGTCCTCCTGGATCCACAGCTGAGTTTTGACCACCATTTGTCGGCTGTGACCAGGGGGGCATTTGCCCAGGTTCGCCTGGTGCGCCAGTTGCGGCCCTACCTGAACCGGGAGGCTCTCACAACAGTCACTCGAGCCCTTGTGATCTCTAGGCTGGAATACTGCAATGTGCTCTACATGGGGCTGCCCTTGAAGAGCATCCGACGACTTCAGCTAGTTCAGAACGCGGCCGCGCGAGTGATCATGGGCGCACCACGGTTCGCCCATATAACACCGATCCTCCGTGAGCTGCGCTGGCTACCTGTCGATCGTCGGGTGCACTTCAAGGTTTTACTTACCACCTATAAAGCGCTCCATGGTAGTGGATCTGGCTATCTGAGAGACCGCCTCCTGCCAATTACCTCCCTGCGTCCCATCAGATCGCACAGAGTAGGCCTCCTCCGAATTCCATCCGCCAGTCAGTGCCGACTGGCGACTACGCGGAGGAGAGCCTTCTCAGTTGCAGCTCCGACACTATGGAACAACCTCCCCGTGGAGATCCGTACCCTCACCACAGTCCAGGCCTTCTGCACAGCCCTCAAGATCTGGCTATCCCGTCAGGCCTGGGGATAGGATTACTCTCACCCCGCCCGAATGTTGAGTGAATGTTGTGTTTTTATGGTTAATTTCTTTTATTCACGTTTCTTTTTCTTTTTAAGTCTTGTCTTGCACTCCCTTCCCTCCATTGTTGTAAGCCGCCCTGAGTCCCCTCAGGGAAAAGGGCGGCATATAAATGTTTAATAAAATCCAAAAATCCAATCCAAATCCATCAGGAGTGTCAAACTCATGGCTCATGGGCCGGATGTGTCATTCACTGGCCACACTCAGTTTAGTGAAGGGGAGGAAAGTCATGCTATGTCGATGCTGTGATGACACGGGTTTGACACCCCTGTTAGCACGTTATAGTTTAATGTATTGTTTGTCTTCCCACTGCTTTTCAATATTTACATGAAGCCATGGGTTGTTGAGGACCTGATCTTAGAAACCAGAAAGGAATAAATGAACTATTAAAATGGAACTTTAAGCAAACTTTATTCAATTCAGTTATGCTAACTGTAATAAAGATTTGATTTGAAAATCAATACTGAGAAAGAGGGAATAAACTGAAAGTAATACCACCTTGATTTTGTTTCATATTAAATGAGGCAGAGAGAATCTGGACAAACTATCAAGGTTGTTATCGACCCTTTGTGGTAAAGTCAAGGAACAGTCATGGCCAGCATTCTAGCAATGGTCTTTATTATAATGGAATAGAAAAGCCATAATCTTGAAAACCTGTCCAACATAATATAATTTGTAGTATGTTTCTGGGAGAGTGGACACCAGGGAAGGATTAATGGATACATTTTAGTGATTTTATGTGGTTGCTCTATTGATCTACAGTATATTGTCAGGTGAAAGCAACCAAGTACTCATGAAGGGTCTCAAAAGTGGTTTTATTGCTAGTCAAATATGTTGCAAGAACTTTGTCAGACTGACTACGGTACATTTGCTCCCAAACAGTAAGATACAAATTCAAGGATTCTGAGAATGTCCAGCCTGTTCCACTTGCCACTCTCTAATGATTCTAAACTCAGAGCGTGTGTGCACGCACACACACACACGTGATTTCCCTCCAGTCCATCTGAAGATTCCAACACAATATGAAGATATTGTAAACTTCCAAATATCCTTGTAGAGTTGCAGAAGAGAAATGCCATAATTAGAAGTAAATTATAAATAATAACAAATTAAATGAAAAGGAAAATATGAGTTGCTTGTGGTGAAAATTTGTAAGAATGAGACAAACTCTGAAAAAGCTTATCCTTTCATAAGTCAGTAACTCCAGGCAGCTTACAATATTAAAAGCATTAAACTATAGAAATAAAATATTATGGGAATACCAAAAATACAAAATACAATACATAGACCTACCTAAAAGATGGGGAGGGAGGGAGCAGGATGAGCAAGGGTGGGATCTGTTATTAATCTATCAACACACACCAATGTGAAGTTCCTCCTTCAGAACCCCAAGCCAACTGGCAGAGCCAGATCTTTAAGCTCTTGCAGAAGGTCAAGAGCATTGGAGGTTGGAGATGACCTCAGTCCAGGGAGAAGATGTTAAAGGCAGGAGCAATGGCAGAGAAGGCCCTTCTACTGATCCCACCAGCTGGAATACCTGTGATGTCTTTTGGATGACTCCTCTGACTTTTCCTCGGAGGCCTGCTCCAGGGAGGATGAGTTCATTCCTGGCACTTTGGGGAATGGGGTTAATTACTGACCCTAAACTGTCAGCAGAAAGATAATTACAGGCTTCAACTGGGAACAGTTTGCACGTAAGTGAAGAGGAGGGGGAAGAGCTGCCTTTTGTGGTGGGTCCCAGAGGACGCAGGGCAGAGAAACGGAAGTCTGCCAGATTACTCGGGAGAAGGCCCTGCTCCTCTTGATGGGATGCACCGGGGAAACTATTTAGCATGGCATTGAGAGAAGCATTGCTGGGAACATGTGTGATGCATGGTTGTATGTTTGTTCATGCTTCCTGCTGGACTTTTGAACTTCTCCTGACAAATGAGCTCTCATGGAGATATGTTCAGTTTTGCCTGGTGACTTATATTTGGTTTAGTGGACTTATTTGCTGGAGCAGATTTGCATTTGTTTTATGGACTATTGGCCATTGCCGGTGGACTAATCTTGGCTTGCTTGTGGATGGCTTTATTTGGGACAGTTCTGAGGTTGGGTGACGAGAACTGTTGGGGAACACCAATAAAACAATCTATTAATCACATTGACGTGTGTATGTGAGAGTGAGTGGGGCAGCACAATACCCTGGCAGATGGGGCCCACAGCATGCCTCCTCTGCCAGCATGGGTGAAGCCGGCCAATCCCAGTGGGATGAAATTGACTCTTGAGTAGGCTGGACCCATGTGATGAAAGGCTTTAAAAGTGATTACCAACACCTTGAATTGCACCCGGAAGCAAACCAACAGCCAGTGCATCTTAAAGGGCAGTGGTGATATATGGGCTACCATTGCAGCCCCAAGAACTGCCTGTGCTTATGCACTCTACTATTATAACAGAGGCTGATACTTATGACCCTTCCAAATATTGTATGTGTGTGTCAGCGCTTCTTCATTCAAAAATCAGTAAAGAAAACCACAGGACTCCACTGGTAGAAATCAAGTGTACTTTTACTAATTATAAATGAATAGAAGCGAAGCTAAGCGAAGACTGATTATTTAGGCGCGAAAGCGAATAATATATTGTATAATTCATTCCCCTTCCCTTGGCATCCTGTGCTCAGTCCAATCATAATTCTCCCAATTGTCAGGTGTGAGATAACTTCAAAAGGCATCACCAGGATGGAATGCTGGTTCCGTTAGCCTTGGCGGGAAACACTCCTCCTCCACATGCGCAGTAAGGTAGACAGTTCAAACTCTAGAATCTTCCTCCAGCACAACATTCAGTCCCCTCCCAAATACCATGCCCCCCCTCCCTGTTTCAATGGCAGCTGAAGCAGCAGCAAAGCAGAGGCTGACAGTGTGTCTCACAGCTCCACCCCACTTGCTACCAAATCTGCACTTCCTGTAAAACAGTTTGGAATATATCACCAAATGTTGGGAACAAGCCCAGCTGCATAATCTGAGGCAAAGATTAAACCTATACTGTCCCTGTGAGTCAAAGGTCCCATTTTTGGCCCTGTGTATGCTAGCCCTGCTCACTTTCCTATCCTAACCCCTCCCACTTCTGGCTGACTAGTCTTGAGCATAGATAAGAACACAGAATACAGTTGCTGTTCCCTGAATAAAATAAACAAAGCATCCTCTTTCTTACATAAAGCCAGTGGAGGAGAATCTTATTCATGCTTCAAAAAATGTTCTTTCAATCCCAAAATGTGTTGCTTCACCAAAAATTTATGGAGGCTAAGGGCAGTGTATAGCCAGACTTGTTTTGAGATAACTCCCAGGCCTCTGAGCTGTAAAATTTATACTGTCTTCTGCTGTATGCTTAGGCTATAATTTCTTTAATCCAATGGTAATATATCAGGGAGTCAAGAGCAAGCTCCTGCTACTATCTGCAATCAAAATACATTATACAAGACTGTTCTATTTTGTAGTTTTACATCTTATTTCACTGAACCTTGTTTTCAGGAAAACAACACTCATTATGGCTCTTAAAGCAACAGTGGATCCAAAGGCAAGGGTACCTTAGCAATGCTGTTACTGAGAACATAGAGGGTGTTTTGTTTATTTTACCTCAGAATTCTTTTACCTCAGAATTTTTTTACCTCAGAATGTTCATGTTAAAAACAGGGAAAGTTGGGTGATGTTTCAGAATATAATCAATAGAGAGCCACACAAATGTAACTTTCAAGGTAGGCTTTGAAATAATCTTTGGTTAAAAGATTGGGGGGTGGGGGGGGAAATGGTTAAAGATCTTGGATCACATGTGATAAACACATTCCAAGTGAATCTAAATTCAGGTCTTCTGAGCATGAACTGCAACCCAGATGTTCTCCAATGAAAGACAATCCCCGGACTCTTGCTTGGAATATTAGCTGAAGGATTAACCTCTGTGAAGATTTTTGCCTTACATTCCACACCCATTCATAAATTGCCAGCACATTTCTTGATATCTGAATGTAGCATTAGAATTGCTAGTTAAAATTAAATTGTGTTGAAGGTTCGCCTGAGATTAAAATAATAAGAACTCTATTCTGTTGCCAACATTACATGAAAAGCAAAATATCATCAGAGTGGAACAAGGAAGGTTTATCTTTGGGTGCCAAGTGTCTAGCTACAAGCACATGTGCTTGGCACCTGGGGCTATCAACCTGAGTGCCAGCATATTTACCAAACACAGTGTAGCTGAAAAATATTCAACTCTGAATAAATGGGGGTAGGGATGAGGGTGAGAGAAAGCTATATATAATCACAGACACTCGCCCGAGAATGGTTAGCTTTATGCATGATATAGATTACCAGTTGCTGATAATACTGATAAAAATGTGTTTTTCATTATGCTGTTGACTATATCAGGTTTGCTCCCATTTCAGAGATTGGCAGAACAGAGGGACCAGCTGTAAATCCATACAGTTTAGAAAGCTGACAAAGGAACACACATCAAGCTAAGTAATGAAACAATGCCTCTATCTACGTAGCACTTGTCATGTAGCTACTTAATTGGCTATTTGAGCACTTATGAAAATAGTGTGTCTCATTGGTTCTTTCTTTGTAATTGCAGTTCTTTATTGTTGGAAATAATATAGGAAAGTTCAGCCTTACCAGAAAACACAAACAGGAATGAATTTGAGAAAATTGTATGCAACAAATACACTCAGGTAGTGGAACATTTTTTATGTCTGTCTTGGATAAACATTATTCTATATTCTCAATGCAATGAGAACTTGGGGGAGGGAAACAAAAATATTGATCCTATTGGTTCATCCCACTTTTCATTCCTTTTAGTCTGAAACTGGCAGGAAAGACCATAATCTTGATTTACATTTGCTTATAATGTGAAGCTCTTTGTATTATATGGTGTATCTCTTGTTTAGTAATATAACAAATTGATATTTAACTCATTGTAGCCAAACCAATGACTATATCATACAATGTTGGACATCAAATATGTATCTGATTTTTTTGTAGTGTCTTCTTAATATATATAATTGTTTCAACTAATTAGATGATATTCAAGGAAATTAATCAAAGTTTGGTGATGATAATACTTTTTTGTATAACTTAAAGATATTATTACCTTTTAAAATGTATATATTTGTAGGTATGGCCTTTAGAATTTAAGCAATATGTTAGAGTGATATGAAAAAAGATACTTTTTATTTGAAATTTAATATAGTAAAGATATGAAAAAAGATAGAAGAGGACATCTAGTGCAAGAAACTTAAAACTCCAGAAATGTGTGATAACTTCTTTAAAGACATAATCTTCTACGAACATGGTTAAAGAGATTGAGCGCATAATGAGTAAGATAGGAGGAAAGCTGTGAATGACAAGGAGAAATTGGAAAACCAAATAAGGAATAGGCAGGTAAATTTCTCAAAGAGGAAATAGAAAGTTGGAGTAGGCTAGAGACAATTTTACTAGTGTTTTTTTTTCCCCAAAACAAGTGATGATTATTTGGAATATTTATTGTGCATATTCCTCCCATCTGGACTTTGGGGAAAAAGATACTTACAAAAACTTGCATCAATTGTCTAATCTTGTTTGAAGTAGCAATGGATCAAAACTGATCAGGAGATGAATACATCACAGTAAAGCACTTTAAAGAATTAGCAAAGTTATCTTTGGAAGAAAGAGTGGCATCATTTTCAAGCATTTAAGGCAGAACTTTGGACTGGCTGAAGAATAGCAGCCAAAAAAGAATGACCTACCTTCCTACCTTCCTTCCTTCCTTCCTTCCTTCCTTCCTTCCTTCCTTCCTTCCTTCCTTCCTTCCTTCCTTCCTTCCTTCCTTTTCTTCCTTCCTCTCATACCTCATCCTACTTTGATGATCTCAGATGCTTTACATACATGAGTACTCTACTCTGGTTTTGTACTATGATAACTTTATGAATTATGTGATTTAGCCTGCGATGCCCCAGTCAAAATTTTAGTAGTATCCTATCCTTTACTCCAAGAAACTAATACTGTCCAGGTAGGGTTGGAAGTACCTTCATTCATTAAGAAAGTGGTTAACGTGCCAGAACTACAGAACTCCATTGTTCTAGAATGGAGTTTTGTTCTGCCCAAAGGTAACATCCTATTGTAGTTTCAAATAGGGTAGATAGAACATGAATAAATGTACTCTGTGTTAGCTAGCTAATTAGTTAATCTCACAGAAAACAGAATCCTTTATGAATTTATTGGAGAAATAAATGGGACATGCTAATAAAGAACTAAAACTCTCCCTTGTTGAGCTAGACTCCTGAGGACTTCATGGATATAGTCATGTTTTTGTTGTTGTTCAGTTGCTAAGTGGTGTCTGACTCTTTGTGACCTCACAGACCACAGCATGACAGGACCCCCTGCTTTCCACTATCTCCCATAGTTTCCCCAAATGCATGTTCATTGTATCAATGACACTATCTAACCATCTCATTCTCTACTGTCCCCTTCTCCTCTTGCCTTCAATCTTTCCCACATCAAAGTCTTTTCACATGTGTCCACTCTTCCAATGATGAAATTCAAAATTTTTCCCTACTGGTTCTGTGGGTGTGGCTTAGCGAGCGTGGCTTGGTGGGCATATGACCAGGTGGGCATGGCTTGATGGTCTTCTGATCGGGTGGGCGTGGCTGCACAACTGACTCACACACAATGTAACAGCAGCTGGACTTCACACAAAATTTCCCCTGCAACAAGCAGGAACCTCACAGAGTCACAGAGAGCTCAAAAACAAACTATCACACTTTACACAAAAACAACACAAAAGCTACACAACTGACTCACACCCAATGCAAAAGCAGTCAGACTTCACACAAAATGTCCCCTGCAACAAGCAGGAACTTCTCAGACGTTCAGTAAGATCTTTATTACGGTCAAAGACGTTCAGGCACAACTGATTGTCACAAAGCTGATGGGTAGTAAAAAAATGTTTTAAAATAGCTAAAAAAAAAGTTCTGATATGCGCAGCACAGCTGATTGTCACACAGTTGATCATCAGAACTTTTTAAAAAAACTTTTTAAAGCATTTTTTACTACCAGTTTGGGCAAACGGTAGCATTTTTTCCACCTATCAGTTTGGGCAAACCGGGCCGAACCGGCAGCATTTCACCCCTGCCCTTTTCTCATTTAGTGGCTAAAGTACTTGAGCTTCAGCTTCAATATTTGCTATATCTGTGGACTTGGAAACAATAGGGAAACAGTGCTTCCATATTGCTAGAAATCGCATGGAAATGGCATCCTATTGTCATCTTCTAAGACGTTGGTTTAACATCCCAGTCTAGCCTACAGCATGCCTTTGTGATTCCCAGTTTATCTTTCATCTAATTCAGGGGTGTCAAACTTGCAGCGTCACATTGTCATCACGTGACGTATCGTGACTTCCCCTCCTTCACTAAACTGGGTGTGGGTGTGGCCTGTACATGATGCATCCAGCCCGCGGGCCATGAGTTTGACACTGCTGCTCTAACTGCTAACTAGGCCCCACCTGCTTTGCTTCAAGCTACAGAGATGCTGCCACCTGTTGAGCTTAATGTTCTCTGAGACACCAAGATTAGAAATTCAAACAAACCAGGTTAATCATTTCATGAGGGGACTAACTGCCTATTTTCCCCGCCCTATTAGTCTTTTGAGAGTGGAATGTCTTTCCTTCCACCAGCTTATCCAAAAGAATGGAGGCCTGCAGCTTTTGAATTACCTTGAGATGAAGAACCCTCTCAGCCAGGGAATTTGCTGGTGTATCCTAAAATGTGTGGGGTGGAGAAAAAAGGGAGAGAGAAACAAATGTGCCTTACAGCTGTTCTGCAGTCAACATCTGTTCCTTCTCCATATCAATTCCATCATCTTTTGTATTTTAAATATTTGAACTTTTCCTAAATTAAGACAAACAAGCAGCTTTCCGCTTCAATTATTCTAAACATACAATTCTCATTTAAAAACAGAGGGAGAAATAATATTGCTTGTGCATGTCTACCTAGGGACAGGGAGAGTTGGTAGGAGGGAAGCAGGGAGGGAAGGAGGGACCCCGGCCTGTCCGTAGGCATTCTTGCAATCACATTTGCTTGGCTTAAGCATGACAGTGAAGTACATTAGTGCTAATTATAAACATGAAATCCTGTTTTGTCCTCTTTCAGATGAGATGGATGTAGAATAAGTACCAGGGTATATAAATGATAGATAAATCAATTCAAAGTTTGGGATGATAGCTGAAATCATTAGAGTTTCCCTTTTCATAGTTATCTCTGAAAGGGAAAATGGCCACTTGCAATACAGGTAATCCTTGACTTACAATAGTTCATTTAGTGGTTGTTCTAACTTACAACGGCACTGGAAAAAAGTGACTTATGACCTTTGGTCACACTTACAACTGTTACAGCATTCCCATGCTCACATGACCAAAATTCAGACATTTGGCAACTGGTTTATATTTATGATGGTTGCAGAGGCCTGGAGTCATGTGATCACTTTTTACGAGCTTCCGATAAGCAAAGTTGTACTTGAGAGACCGCCTACTGCCAATTACCTCCACTAGACCGATCCGATCACATAGATTAGGCCTCCTCCGAATTCCATCAACGAGCCAATGTCATCTGGCAACTACCCGGAGGAGAGCCTTCTCGGTGGCTGCTCCGACCCTCTGGAACGAACTCCCCGTGGAGATTCATACCCTCACCACCCTCCAGACCTTCCGCACTGCCCTTAAAATCTGGCTGTCCCAGCAGGCCTGGGGCTAAAGACCCTAACCCCACCCGAATGGTATGATTGTTGTGTTCTCTTTTAACAATGTATTGTTTTATGTTCATAACTTGTTTTGTCCTCCCCTTCCCCTAACTTGTGAGCCGCCCTGAGTCCCCTCAGGGAAAAGGGCGGCATACAAATAAATAAACTATAAACTATAAACTAAGTCAATGGGGAAGCCAGATTCATTTAACAAACATGTTATTCATTTAACAACTGCAGTGATTCATTGAACAACAATGGCAAGAAAGATAATAAAATGGGACAAATTTCACTTTACAATTGCTTCACTTAGCAACAGAAATTTTGGGCTCCATTGTTGAGCCAAATGGTCGTAAGTCCAAGGCTACTGGTATTGTTGCTACTGCTGCTGAATTGTTACTCTTTCTAAAAGTATTGTATTAGGTAGATGTGCAATTTTTAATTTGGGAATCAAACTATCAGGGAAGTAGGCGTTGTTCAAGTGGCAGAAGATATCTCACTTCTATAAAGAGTGAGATATCTTCTTTAAGCTAGTTTCCAACTCTTCAAATGCCATTTTTAAGGCACAATTTTTTGATCAGCAAATGGTACTTAAGACATTCCAATTTAGAAACAAAGAATGCTAAACTTGAATAAGAAAGGGGGGAAAAATCTATGCACTTACTTATAATTGGAATGTAAATGAAAGGTGCTCACTGATTGGGAGGAATTTCTAGGTTAAGGACTGAGACTGGAGCTTCAAGAAGTCTTTAGGTACTGCAGAAATTGAGGAGAAAATTATTTTCAGAAGATTTTAAATCAGGATGTAAATCTGTTTTGTGTATGGCTCCTTGGCTGAATAAAGTGAACTCCAAAATAAAACCATATATGTATCATCATCTATTTGACCCCACTAACCAGTTGTGAAATAATCCTCAGAAGTAAAGAGAAAAGACAGAAAATCATGATTTTTTTTTTGTTTGGTTTTACGCCTCAGTCAGTCTTTTAAAAATGTATTTTTGCCCCCTAGCAGTCTAATTTAGCTGCTTTGATTCATTCTTTCTCTGGACATCTGGTTATGTACCATTTTTAGTTAAGGCTTCAAATGGATTTTTTTTGTCTGCAGAAAAATAAAGTTTGAAGACAGGGATGAAAAAAATTGTAAGGAAAAAATAATGTGCAGGGTTAAAATATTTATAAAATATTTCTGATTTTATTAGCATGACTACAGTTTTGAGTGTATCCTCTTATTGTTATGCTTACATGTATTTATACAATATTGTTGATCCCAAATGCTCAGAATGAAGGCTCATGAAGAATCCAAAAATTCTTTTTGAGATTGTCTGGCTTTCAAACTTTCATGCTAATACAGGGGTATCAAACCTGATTTCATTGAGAGCTGCATCAGGGTTGTGTTTGATCTCAGGGAGCTGGGGCAGACATGGCCAGGGTGGGTGTGGCCAGCTCGATGTCACTCAGGTCACGGGCATCTGTGGTGACCTGAATGCTGTCCCAATGAAAATGGGCTCCAGATTTTTGGCTGCGAACGCCTCCTGCAACCTTCTGCCAGCAAAAATGGAGGTCAGGAAAGCCACACATGGCCCTCTTGAGCTCCATTTTCACTGGTAAAGACACCGCGGGCCAGTTCTTCACTGTTTTCTGGGCAGCATCATAGGCCAGATTTAAGCC